>NW_005842801.1:122598-142997 GCF_000455745.1 Alligator sinensis
AGGCAATGGGAGATTTTTCATAGCTTGTGGATTCTGTCTTGTATCCGGGATGGTGGGGTTTCAGTTCATTTTCATATGAACTGTTTGTCAGCAGTTTACTGGAAACTGCAAATATCTAGGTTCAGTTGTAGCTTTGTGAAAGATATTGTTAGGGAAGAAGAAGAATTAAATTGCAAGGGAGATTATTAGTGAGATCAAATATAAATCAATCCTTTTTCTGTCAGTTCCATATTTCTGCTATTTTCATATCGAATGAGGAGATTAAGGAAAAGCTTGCTGAAATTGTTCTACAAAAAGTATTTTGAAAGATAAGATTTGAGGTTATGTCTACATTTCCCCAAGGACTTAACAGGGAAGAAAATCATTGAAACGAAAACCCATGTAGCCAGAGAAAGAGAGGGACCTACATGACCAATGTCCATAATCAGAAGAGATACAGATTAGCAAATTGATCCTGAAGCACCCTAAAGTTTAAATACATGGATAGGTAAGGCTCTGAGCACAGGCAGAACCACAACTGTCATTTTAGGTCCTCCTCATGGTCACTCAAAGCAACATTTTCATACAGTGAAAATGTATAAGCATACAAATTCATAATATGCTAAATAACACCTGTAACTCTCATTGGCATCAGTGAAATCAGAAAGTGCTTATTTGGAAACATAGTCCACTTATTTAAGTGTCTACATATAGATTAAACAGTAATTATAGCCAGACATTTTTGGCCTTAATTATTCAAGCTCAGATTCACCAAGCATCACCACACCTACCTTTTTAAATACCTGATTTGAATAGGAAAATTCACAAACCTGAGTTTGGTCCTGAAGGTCTTATTTGGACACAAACTTTCTGTGCCAGACAGCAACACCTTCAAAACCCCCTTGTTGCTCCTCAGTGGCTACCTCTTGTACCAGAAGCAGTCTGTTGTCACTCAGACTTAGGTGACTAGTATAGTCCGGGTACACCCAGCGGGGTGTGCCCTGTCCTCCAGTGACAGTGGTGGGGGTCAGGAAGGGTGCTGACGGAGGGGCTGGCTACTAGAGCAGTTTTCTCTCCTCTCTACAGAGCCAGGCAGAGACCAAGTGCTTAACTACATACAATTTATTACTATAATAAACACATATACTTAAGATAAAACATGAAATATTTACAATAAAGTTTAGTACATATAATATCCCACAATCCAAAAAAACCCAGATAATGTATAACATATATAATAATTAACAGATTAAACAAGATTGTTACGGTTACAACATGATTAACACATATGGGAAATCAACTTATATAACCCAATTAAGTTAATAATAATAATGTTCCCTTAAACCTACCAAGTAACAATACAAATATACATATTAACGCATTGAAACACATGAACCATATAAACGCCCTTAAAAAATACCCATAGCAATATAGACCTTAACACAAGAACAATCACTAAAATAAGCAGTGCACTCAGCACCTCCCCGAGGGGTTTCCCAGGAGCCCCTCCCCTTTAGGGCCCTGGGATGTGGACACACCCCTCCCACAATGGAGGGTGGAGGCTGCAGACCCTCCTCTCCCATGCCCATCTCCCCTGCAAGGCCTGCTTCCCCAGCAACTCATGCTTCCTCTCTGAAGCAACCAAGGCTCGTCCCCTGGTGACCGATCCCATGAGAGACTCTTTCTAGCGGTGCCTTCAGCTCTCCTTGATGGCCCAGCACCCTGCACTGAGTGCCCAGGGCTCTCCCTCTCACAGGAGCCAAGCTCTTACACGCTCCGACTTCCTGGTATCACACCAGGGGTCCTCCCGCTTCCCAGGCTCTGCTCTGGGCACTGGGGCTCTTTTAGTGAAAGGCGGAGCTATACTGTGGGGCTCTGGTCACTTGGCCTAGGGCCAGAGCTAACTTAGGCAGCCGTGAGCTGTTCCTAAGGCGGGTTCTCCATGTGCCAACCCATGCACTGGGTGAGGCTTAAGCAGCCACGAGCTGCTGTCATGGCAGGTTCTCTGTGCGATAACCCATGCACCGGGTGAGGCCCAAGCAGCCATGAGCTGCTCCCAGGGAGGATTCTCTGTGCGCCGACCCATGCACTGGGTGCGGCTTGAGCAGCTGCGAGCCGATCCCAGGGTTGATTCTCCGTGTGCCAATCTGCACACCATGTGGGGCCTGAGCAGCCTCAAGCTGCTCCTATGGCCAGCTTTCCATGTGCTGAGCTGCACACCGACTACCCGTCTACTTGCCAGGTTCACAGGCTCAAGCTGCCTTGAGCGGCTCCTACAGTCTGATCCCTGTGCGCCGATTCATGCACCGCTGAAGCTCAGGCGGAGTCCTGAGGACAGCAGTCTCTGGAGCACCTCTCTCCTCGCTGTCCCTCGTCATCTCTTCCCAGAGTGCCGAGCATGCTCCCCTTTTATACTCTTCAGGAGCTCCACCCCCCGAAGTTCTCCGGACCTGGCTGGCACAGTTCTGATTCAGGTCCAACTACTCCTTGCCTCCTCCCTTGGGAAAAGGGCAGGGCATTGCTTCCCTTTTGCTGCATCTGGATTGGTGGACAGGATCCACCAATCAAACGGCAGAACCTCAGGCCTAGGACTCAACCCCAGCCCTGAAAAGCTAAGCCTGCTATACTAAATAATGCTTAAATTGCATCTTAGTTTCCCAAAGGATTTTTTGTTTTGGTGTGTTTTGTTTTTTAGATCTGGCTTTCCATCTCTGCCTCCATTGCATTGTTTCTAGAATGGGGGGGGGAGTAATGCATATCTCCCTCAAGAAGATGACCATGAATTAGAACATTGTTTTTACAGCTCATGGTACATGTCAAGACAGTATTATTATTAACCTAAGGATTCATAAGCCCTGCTAGCAGATTGCTGGCATGTAACTAAATAATACTAATTTGAATGAAATGTTGCCATTATTAACTGGACACATTGACCTATTTGTACCTACTGAAATATTTTCTTGGCTTACTTTCCTTTGTTGTTTCTTGAGAAATAAGCATATCTGAGTGTAAGAAGTCCCTCTCTTTCCACTCTAACAGAATTCAGAGACACAGGGTGTTTAATCTTCATTCTGCAGCTCTCCACGTTTGACTGAAGAACAAGTGTATAGAGATACAGCTGTGACAAACAATTCCTTCTTTCTGTGATGTTTTGAAAGGGGCTTGAAGAGTGATTCTGACAAAAAGCCTTGCTTTACCTGTGACTGGGAAAACAGCATCTGCTTTAGGTCTAGAGGGTTTTTAGACCAAGTTCTTTCAAGCCACAAATGGGGAATAATACTGGAATTAGTCAAACCCCTGCCTCCCAGTGCCTAGATCAGTTTATGGCTGTGCTTCTCATCCTTGTATTACAGGGCTTTTCCTCAAAGATCCACAGCATCAGCAGTAAGTAATGCATGAAGTCCCTAAGATTGCTAAATTTCCATCAGTGATAGGAGCAATAGGCTGCACACATGTGGCAATTAGAGGAACCACTAGAAAATGAGATTAGTTATAGGAAAGAAAATCTGCTGAGTCTTTTAGCATGCAGGCAGTGTATACTGCCAAATATAAAATAACTGAGGTAGTTGCCAAGTTACCAAAGATCATGTCATAATTCATACAGCAGACAAGCAAATTAGCGAATGTCTTTTAACTGGGATATTTTTTTTTAACAGGGCAATTTTATCTATATTTTGATGATTAACCAGATATGATTTGCTTGTTATTCACCCCCAAATTACTTGCTTACAACTGCAGATCCATATCTTTACTATCAAGCAGAATTAAATTATAATGAAGCATATACAGTAAATTCACCAGGGCCCTAACTGAATGGAAGATTGACATTCTAAAATGAGTCTCAGATGCCTGGATAAGTCTGTTAGGATTTTGCACCTAAATATACTATCCACTAAAGATTAGAAGACTTTTGCATGCATGTCTTATCCAGCATTATTTAATCTTGCAAATAACCATGTACTCTGTTTCTTGAAGGTTCGATGTGTGGAGGGGATGGAAGACTGAAATTAAAATGTTTCTGTTTAAATTAAGTAGATCAATAATCCAGCTATATTACTATGAAATGGTATAAAACACAGATATAGGGTTTGTGGAGTAAAATGTTTAAAGGACAAGAAAACTCTACTTTCAGAAACATTTCTTATTATGGCCGTATGTACTGCAGAATCCCAGTATTCCATATACACGGAGAAGATTGGCAGATACAATTGGCAGTTGGTTCATTTTTGGCAGCAGCCAAGCACCAGAGTGTCACCTTTGAAAATTTCTCCCATTCTATATATATATAAAGGGCTTAGCCTGTCTGTTTGTGTGTCTGTCTGTCCATAATGATGTTTAAATGCGAATAGCTTGAAAACTGTAAGATAGAACATTTGTGTCTTCAGAGACATTTCTTTGCTAAACCTTAACATTTGTTTAGTGACCATGTCAGAATGATCCCAACTTCCAGAACTGGGAAAAACGTCAGGGTCCAGGGCTGTTTCTACTGAGCTCCTCCTGGGAGGGCACCGGGAGCCCAGTGCACTGGGGAGGGCAGAGGAAGGGGCCAGCTGAGGAAAAGTGGGAGCTGGGCAGAGGTGCAAGGCAGCGGGCGAGCAATGGCAGTCCTGTCCTGAGCCCTGAATTGGGAAGGAGCTGCCCGAGAGTAGCGTGGAGGAAGCCCCAGGGTGTGGGCAGCTGTTGTGAGGCATGGAGCTCGCTTGCCCTTGCCCTTGCCCTTGCCCAACAAAGAGGCATGCAGGTGGCAGCCGGGTGGCAGCATGGGCAAGTCCGCCTCCAGCCCGCTGGATGAGAGCAAGTGCAGGAAGGGATTGGTATCTTCAAATATTCAGCCTATATTATTTAAGTTTTATAAATATTTAATGTATTAAATATAAACAGTAAAATCTGTTAGTTTTTGTTATCTGAAATTCATCCATCATTCTTGATGGGCAATTCGCTAGTACTTCACATATATACAAATGCACATTTTTAAAATGGATTTGTTGTTTTGAGTTAATTGCTTCTGAGACGCTTAAAAGGAGCCTGATTTTAAGGCTTAATTGCTTAATGTTACATATTTCTAAAGGCTTTGAAAGATGTTACATTTCTGGTGCAATTGCATGCTAATTGTGCCATAACTCACAACATGTTCAGCAAGATATCATGTGCCATAACTCACAACACGTTCAGCAACATGTTCAGCAAGATGTCACATGTTCATATAATGTGGAACATCTTTGTGCCTGGTTTGTGTGGCACCTTAAATTGATCAATATGACATGTGTTTCCTGACCTGGAGCTGTCCCAGTGAATGCCAACAATCAGCTGATTGCCAGCATTGAGCCCAGGACAGATCCTGGTTTAAGGAAACAGCATCCCCCTTTCTGATCCCTGCAGTGGCATGACTGAGATCTGAAGAACTTTATGTCCTCTGCCAGAAATAGTGTGTCTTGCCATAAATGTTTAGGGGACATAATTCCTCAGAACCCAAACACATCATTATATTAACATCTGCCAGGGGTCTAATAGTTTGTGTATATGAACTCACAGAGGAACCACAATTTGAACAAGATTAAAAAATGGTATAGATAAATGTAAAAAGCTCCCTGAAACAGCCTAAGAAGTTTGCAGATCAAATATTTATCTTTGAACTCTAAGGAGATGAGTACATCAAATGAATACTGGGGAGGTAATCTTCAGCTGCGTGTGAGAGACTACACTGCAGTTACTCCTTTGTCTAGACAGAACTGTAGATGTATGCAAGCCAGCTTTAAATAAGCTAAACTTCCTGAAATCAGGAAGGCCAAAGCATAATTTGAGTTGCAGCTAGCAAGGAATATGAAGGGTTTCTACAAGTATGTCAGCAAGAAGAGGAAGGTCACGGAAAGTGTGGGTCCCTTACTGAATGAAGGAGGTGACAGATGAGGAGGAAAAGGCTGTAGTACTCAATGCCTTTTTTACTTCAGTCTTCACAGACAAGGTCAGCTCCCAGACTGCTGCACCAGGTGGCACAGTTTGGGAAGAAGTTGAGCAGCCCACAGTGGTGAAAGAACAGGTTAGGGACTATCTAGAAAAGTTAGATGTGTACAAGTCCATGGGGCTGGATGCAGTGCATCTGAGGGTGCTAAGGGAGTTGGCTGGTGTGATTGTGGAGCGGCTGGGCATTATCCTTGAGAACTCATGGTGATTGTGGGGAGGTCCCCAGGTAATTGTACAAGGGTAAGTATAATGCCCATCTTTAAGAAAGAAAAGGAGGAGGATCCAGGGAACTACAGGCTAGACTCTCCTCAGTCCTTGGAAAAATCCTGGAGCAGGTCCTCTCGGAATCCATTTCTAAGCACTTGGAGGAGAAGAAAATGATCAGAAACAATCAGTGTGGATTCACTAAGGGCAAGTCATGCCTAACCAACCTGATTGCCTGATTGACGATGAGATTACTGGCTCTGCAGATGCGGGAAAAGCGGTGGATGTGACTTTAGAAAGATTTTGATACAGTGTCCCACAGTATTCTTGCAAGCAACTTAAGGAAGTTTGGGTTAGATAAATGGACAGTAAGGTGGATAGAAAGATAGCTGGATCGTTGGGCTCAACGGGCAGTGATCAATGCCTCTGTCTAGTTGGCAGCCAGTATTGAGTGGAGTGCCCCAGGTGGTCAGTCCTGGGCCTGGTTTTGTTCAATATCTTTCAAGATCTGGAAGACGGGATGGATTGCATCCTCTGCAAGTACACAGATGACACCAAACTGGGGTTTTAGTAGGTACACTGGAGGGTAGGGCTAGGATTCAGAGTGACCTAGATAAATTGGAGGATTGGGCCAAAAGGAATCTTATGAGGTTCAACAAGGACAAGTGGAAAGTCTTGCACTTAAGATGGAAGAATCTTATACACCGAGGCTTAGGACCAACTGGCTAGGCAGCAGCTCTGCAGAAAAGGACCTGGGGGTTACAGTGGACAAAAGCTGAATATGAGTCAACAGTGTGCACTTGTTGCCAAGAAAGCTAACAGCATACTGGGCTGTATTAGTAGAAGTGTTGCCAGCAGATTGAGGGAAGTAATTATTCCCCTCTATTCTGCACTGGTGAGGCCACGTCTGGAGTACTATGTCTAGTTTTGGGCCCCCCACTACAGAAAGGATGTGAACAAATTGGAGAGAGTTCAGCAGAGGGCAATGAAAATGGTGAGGGGGCTGGGGCATGTGACTTGTGAGGAAATTAGACTTATTGAGTCTAAAGAAGAGAAGACGGAGAGGGGATTTAATAGCAGCCTTCAAGTACCTGAAGGGTGATTACAAAGATGATGGAACTAGATTGTGCTCAGTGGTGGCAGATGACAGAAGAAGGAGCAATGATCTCAAGTTGCAGAAAGAGAAATTTTAGGTTGGATATTAGGGTAAAAAATTCTCACTAGAAAAGTGGTGAGGCACTGTAATGGGTTGCTTAGAAAGGTGGTGGAGGTTGTTAAGTCCTGACTCGACAAAGCCCTGGCTGGAATGCTCTAGTTGGGGCTGGTCCTGCTTTGAGCGGTGGGTTGGACTAGATGACCTCCCGAGGCCCCTTCCAACCCTAATTTTCTATGAGTCTGATTCTATAAGCTTGTCTACCAGTATCTATCTAGTCACAACAGTCCACCGCTCATAATGCTAAGTACTTACCATTTTCAAGGTAGCCTGGTAGCCTGTGTTGGATCCCATGCTGCTGCAGCTAGACTGCAAGTCACACCCAAGCTAGCTAGGTTAAAGCTAGCTGAGGTTGTCTACAATACATTGCAGTCAGAAGTTCAGACACATTCTGAATTAGTGCCCACCCTAGTCCTCTCTGAGCACCTCTGTAGATAATTGAAAAGCAATTGCACAGAAACTGCACAGCAGGCAGCTGCTGACTAAATGCTTAACACATTGGCTTTGGAAAGAAAAAAAAACAGAGAAAAGGTTTATATTCCTTATCCTGCAAAGGGCTGTGGGATATCAGTAGGACCTCACATGGGCTGAAGGTAGAGATGTGGGGTCTAAAAAAAATATGGAAATGATGCACATAAAAGGAACGTTCACTCAGTGAGGGCTCTTGCTTTATCAATATCACCTTGATATTCCCAACCCTCTATACAGCACAGCTCTTCAAAAGAGGATCAGACAATTCTTTTTAAAGGAAGGAAGGTTCTCCACTTTGCTATTTCTCAAAAACAACTGAATTTCTTTTTCCTCAGACTTCCTTAAAATGGTGCAGGAGCCACGTTCTGAAGATTTTATCCTGAAAAGTTCTCAAAAGCTGCAAGCAATGGAAAGCAGAATGTAAGAAGAGCACATTTATGCAACCTGAACGGTAGTGACTACTGCCACTCCTACTGTTACAGTATTGATATATATTCCTCGGCGTAAAACAAGATGGAAAAGATTCTTTTCTACGTCTGTCCTTTTTTATAGCTTCCCACAGTTAACTTTGATAGATGTTCTTCTTGGCTATATATCTAGTTCAGCATCATGCCACTTAACAATTGAGTTTAGTACAAGGGAACAGATGCCCAACTAATAATTAAAAGAGCCTGTTTTCACTTTTTTGAGTTATTACTATCAATATCTATACTTCCAGGTGATAAAAATGCAGTTCTGCCACCTCTAGTTATCACACAATACTCCTGAAATGAATACACGCTGTGCTGGAGTCAGAAAAGAATAGGCTTTGGTATGCATTTTGATTAATCCTTTCCTTCAGAGGAAACTTTGACTGAACTGCTTAAAACTATAAGACCAACCCTAGGATGTTTGTTTCAAATGAAGCTACAATACCTTGAATACCACACTCTCATTATGGTGTTATGGCACTGATATATGTGGAATCATCTGAAATACTGGGACTGTAAAAACGATGGGCCTAGATATAAATTTAATTTGATCCCATTGGAATATTTCTCCCTTCCATTCCCAGACTGCTGCATCCTGTTAGCTAGCTGTTACATCCACTTCTTAATGCAACTTTTGAAGCAGAATATAAGTTAGGCCTGGTCAAATTTCTGTTAAAAATTTGTTTTTGTATTTTATTTTTAAGCAGCCTTAAAAGGGTATAAACATTTTTGTAGGAAGTTGGCACCTTAGATAGCATCTGAAAAAAAGTTGTTGCTTTTGTTGGTAACAACTTTTTCAGGGCATTTTTACATATGTAAGGGCTGCAACGCCAGGTACTTTGAAAAGTGCCTGGCGCTGCACTTATACACTTGCAGTTGTATAAGCAGTGAAGTTTTGTCTGTTTGTTAAGCCCAGGCAGCTCTAGTAACAATGATTCATCAGTATATACCTAATGGGCAGTGGTGTAACTAAGGTAGAGTGGCCAGGGCAGCAGTCTCAGGTACTGACTTGGTGGGGAGAAGGGGAATAACAGCTGTCACCACAGTTGCCCTGTTGGCACAGTGGTAGCTGGAAGTTGTTGCATCCATGCATCGCAGCTGTCCTGGGTGCCCAACTGACTTGTTATGCCTCTGACTATGAGCATCTCTCCATCTGGTATTACGCTGTTGTAGCTCCACTGCTGTTAGTGACATGTTATCTGACCTACACCAGCATGCACACATACAAAGTGTGTATGTTGGTATTGCTCTCATAGAAATGTCAGTCTCATTCCTGTCTGGTCACAGTGCACCAGAACTAGGTGTTTTTACTTCTGCAGCAACCATCATTAGAAGTCTCCATTGCTCCTTTCTGCCATACCATTTTGTTATTTTGTTGCCATCATTTGTAGTTAGCAGTCCATCCATCACTGTTTCCTTTCATGATTGCCATAGTTCCTGCATTAAGACCACACTGTCAGTTTGACATCCTGCATGTGGAATAATATGTCAGTGTTCACCTTCTCTGGCTGTTGGGATTTCTAGAGGCTCAGGAGATGAAGAGGCAGTGCTATTGTTTGGAGCTGATAAGCATACAAATGGAAACAGCTCTTATCTCTCCCAGTTTCTATTTATTTGATTGTCTATTTGGTCATTCTGATTTTTATCCCATTCTCATGTTGCTGCCTTGATAGAATCTCTTATCAAGGGATGCCTTTTGCAAGAATTGAACATGATTTTATTTACCCCTATTGTCTGAAGTTAACAGGAAAACAGCAACCCATTGGTATCAGTTCTGTTTTCTAAGTAAATACCACAAAACAGTGTGAATACCAACACAATTGAGTTTTCTGTTGTTTGCAACAGCACACTTTTAAACAGCATGCTATTTCAATCCTTCTTATTTCCTTTTTATAAGCCTACTTTAAGGTATGGTTTTAGATGTGCATAAGTCAAAATCATTATCAAACAAAAAGAAGCAAATTCATCAAGTATACTACTAATCGCTGTCACATACACCAACATATCATAACAAGTGATGACTGATATATTATTGCTACTTCAATCTGATATGGCACCCACCCATGGAAAGGGAATTTGATATTCATCTGTGAATCTATATGATCATTAAAATGGACTCGGTCCCTAAAGCTGCTTTTAATCTGCAATTATCAGATTCCCAGAATGGTACAGTTTCTCAACAGTACGCTGCAACACTCCTCAGATACTTATCAACCTTTTTGGGTGCATAGCTTAAGAGAGAATCTCTAGCCAGTCCTGAGTAGATGAGGAAGGATTTTTCCGCCACTGTTGTGACACACCTGACACCTCTAATTCCACTTTCTATCAGACAGCTCAAATTCCAATGCAGAAAACAATTACTGCATAATTCTCATATAGCTGCCAGTGCTAGTTAAATCATGGGAACTGGCCAGACAAAACTTAATAAAAATAACAGGAACATGATATTTGTCTCATTGAGGAAAATGATAGAATTCAGACTAAATTCTGTGCAAAGAAATTTGGGATCAAATGTCATTGTTGTGAGATTCACCTTCCAAGTTCCTTCCCTAGCTATAGTGATTAAATATCCGGAAGTGTTCATCCCTAAAATGCTTATTGATTAGCTACTTGCTACAGAATATAAGGTTTTATATTCACCTTTACACAGAATAAATAATGTTTTTGTCAATTAATTTTGTTGACTAACTATACCAACTCTCAAAGTTTTTCAGCAGACAAATGACAGCAGCTATAAAAGTTTTCCATTTTAGTGTCTCCTTTTCTCCAGAGGAGGAAGCATTCTTTAAGTGATGTACCACCATAGAAGTTCAGATATCAAATAAAGTCCATCATTATTTCACAGCCTCTGGGGTAGGAAACTGTGCCTTTGGAAAAATACCTTTATTCTGTTCTCATTAATTTTTGTACATGGGGTCATATTCTGCTTTCAGTTATACCAGTGCAAATCCAGAAGGATTTATCAGAAGTTGATGCACTGGTATAAACAAGATGACTCACCATCTTTCTATTCACCTGTAGTTTTCTATTCCTCTTGTCCTCTTCTCTTTTGCCTGTGTTTTATGCTATGCTCAGGTTGTTTCCTGTTGCTTTAAAAAAGTAAGCCACAGAAAGAACCCTTCTGCACATCCATCCTTTTGTTATGGCATCGGTTTTATCCAAATTACTTTTCTTTTTTGAAATCTGAGTCATTGGACATCCTGGTCATTAATGACCAGTGGGTAGGCAGCTTGTCTGATAGCAGATTCTGTCAGCATTTGCCTTCTTCTAGCCAGAAGGGGTCAATCAAAGGGTAGGACTCAGACAAAAGGTTTATTAAAGTTTAAATAACTCAGCTGCTTTGAGGACATCTTTTATATGTTCTGACATCTGCACTGGCAGCAAGAATGACAGAATGTTCATCACTGAGCTCCTTTCTGCGTGTTTGAGGGAAAAGAGAAAAGAAGGTTTTAGCCGAGGACACGCAGTAACCAAGCATTAGCGTTCCATGGGGTCCCAGTTAGCTTGGAAAGGGGCTGGGAGGGCATAAAATCATGTCTAGTGAAATGGCTATGAATTTCCTCTGAATACCCTGAACCTTCACATATTCCCTGCCTCCGTGAGCACTCTTCAGAAGATAAACCTTGCTGTACGCCCTGAAGGTCACCAAATACAGGTCCAAGTTTGGACCAACTGGAAGAGAATGAAATCTAGGTTCATAGAAGGGATTTAAGGACTAGTCTACACTACCTTCAGGTTGCTCCCAGGAGCACCGGAGTGAACCCCCTCACCTGCCCAAATTCTGCTCCGTGCGCGCCAAATGCCAGAAACAGTGATACCACTGAGCTGGCTTGATGAATAAATATGCCCAAGTCAGAGACCCTGAGGCCACATCTACATGAGATGCTGACTGTGCAGTCATTACTGCATTGTCATTTAGTACTTGTATAAGCAAGTACTAAGTGGCTGCACAGTAACCCAAGTTAGTGTGAGGTAGCGCTGATGAATGGCTTTTTCATCACACTGACTGTGCAGTAGCCGGAGACTACATGGCATCATGGTTGCTGCCATGTGACAATACTGTGCAGTAGTTCTCAGGCTACTGCACAGTCAGTGTCTCACGTAGACTCAGCTTGAGAGTAGCTCTCACTCTACATGTTCACAGCCACTCTACATCACCTATTGCCTCCTGTTGGGGAGATGGTGAGCATGGCATAGGAGTGAATGGGTGGGGTGTTCTTTACAGCGGTGTTTCCCCAAACCAGCAACCAAGCAGCATTGATGCACCCTAAGTGCCCACCTCCTGTTGAAATCAATGCCTTTTGGCCTCTAATTCCTAATTCCACAAGAACTTGTGGAGAATAACTTTCTAGCAGCTCATCTGCCTGCAACTATAAAGTCATAAAGTCACAGAGAAGTAGGACTGGAAGAAACCTCCAGATGTCATCTAGTCCAGAGGTTCCTAACCACTGGGCTGTGGCCTGGTACTGGGCCGTGAAGGGTTGGCTGCTGGGTTGTGGCTGTCTGTCCAGGCCATCTGTCTGCCCAGGTGAGCAGCTTCTGCCACCAGCAGTCATGTGAAGGGTTAAAGCTGGGTAATGGGGCAGCCCTGGGAAGGGGAAAACTGGCTCTGTGCACCCCTTCCTGCTCCTGCCGTTCTCCAGTATAAAAATGATTTGGAACCACTGATCTGGTCCAACTCCCTGCCTGAGGCAGGATCAGCCCAAGCCAAACCATCCCTTACAAACCATAATTTAAATTCTACAAAAGACTAGCATCAAACCTGACACAACATAGACCTAACACCCTAACTTACCACAGGTAAGCAGGTTAGCTTGCTTCTGGATGATCATGGCAGTCAATGTTCTGTTTCTATAAAATGTTGTCAATATATGATAAAGAGCTCCAGGTCAAGGGCCATGCCCCCTCTGCTACAGGGAAGGCAAAACCCCCCACAGTTGATACCAGTCTGACCATGGAGTAAAATTCCTTCCTGCCCACAAATATGGTAATCGGTCTGACCCTGAGCAGAGGGGCAAGACCCTCTAGCCAGGAACCTCCAACTTTGGTCCCAGCAGTAGCACTGGCACACCCTTGTCAAAGTCCCAAGCCTTGGCTGTAGCCAACACCCAATGTCTCTGGGAAGGCTTAAAACATTCTGACATACATCAGAAAAAATGGAGGGGTGGTGGTGGGGAGCACAAAGTGATTTGGTCATTCGAGGGGGGAGGACAATTAGCAAAGCCTAGAAGCATGGAAAATGCCCATGGTAGAAGATAGGCATAGCTATGCCTAGATTATCCCCACCAGTGGCTGTCCAACCTCCTCTTGAACACCTATAGTGCTGGAGAGTCCACAACTTCTCTATGGTGGTATCACACCCAGAGTAGTCTTTCCAGTAGGCTGAACTCAAATTATCTGGGGATTTATAGGTCAAAACTAACAGCTTATAGATCATCTAGAAGGAAAGCGACAACTTGAGAACATCATGAAATACTTAGAGCAAGTGCTTACATCAATATACATCACTTAACAAACCAGCTCCCACATTTTGCACAAATTCCAGTTCCTGGATGGATATAAAACAGTGCAATGTAGCATATAAATTTCTGGATTGCAGTGGTAAAGTCTTCATCTGAGGTAAAAAGTGCACAGTCCCTTGGCTAGATTCAGATAGAAGACGTGTCCTGGATAGATGTGTTTTCATGGCTGCGTTTGATCACAAGGGACTGGACTTGATGACCTGGAGATCTTATGCTGTCCTGTATTCCTGTGTCTCTTAGAAGCAGTCTTGGTTATCTAAGATCAGATAACCATCTGGAAATTATCTTCAAGGTAAACCCATTCATTATGAGTGCTGGGCGGGCACAAACCTTCAGTCTGGGGAGGCCAAGGCAGTATTTTCTGTCATGTCCTCCAGCTGCTTCCCCAATTTACCATCATCATAAGACACTTACCTTAACCAGATGATGTTCATCAATGCCCTGTCCCTCACTGAGACATTAAGAATGACAGTCAGTTGCACTCTGGGAACTGTATGAGACAGACCTATTAAGGTGAGTGTCATCAGGATATTGGAATCACATCAACCCAGAGCTCCTCACTGAACTATCTAATATATATGTTAAAAAAGGATGACAAAGTAGAAGCTTGCTTCACTCTTTACTAGAGGGCTCAACATCACGACAGTTGCCCCACTATACTCCCTGCATTCCCTCTCTGCCAGTGAATCAACCCTGTGTCAAGATGACCTGCATCAAAGGGTAATAATCTAATAATACAACATGGTGGTCTAAGGCCCAATCCTTTCATCTTCTGCATTGCAAGCAAAGGACCGAATCATCCTGTGCTCTCAGCCACCAAAGCTGGCTGCATAAGGGATGTTGCAGTCAAGCTGGGCATCTGTATTTGGACCTTCAGGTCAGGGATTTGATAAGGGAAGGCAGAGGTCATAGCTATGTCACAATTCTCTTGCCTCTAGCTCCTTCATGTTAAGTGTCTGGGGTGAAATCCAGGCCCTGAGTCAATGGCTGTTATGCTGCTGACTTCAGTAGGGTCATGGTTTCACCCAGAGAGTGCAAGGTTTTTCCTTTCTTCTTTAGTAAAATGTTCAGAGAGGTCAGCGACAGTTTTCCTCAGGGACCAACTGGAGAGATGCTCGCAATAAAGATAAAGTTTCATTTTGAGCAGTTGGATTTGGTCTCCTCCTTAGTATTCTCACCACCAGACTGACTAGCTGGTGCCCATGACCTTTTTCATATTGCTTTATTAGAACTGTGAGAACTTTTTCTAGAAATATGTGAATTTAAGGAAGGAACTTTATGCTGAGCACTGAGACCACATTTGTCACTTGGGATGTATCATAACCAGATCAGAGAAAGATGAAAATAATTTTAAGCTTGATACTAAATGCTTTGTAATGTGGGGGATAAAAGATTGTAATAAAATATCTTTTGCTATGCTTCTGTGCTGACAAATAGCTAGCATTTTGTATTGTATTGTAGTCATAATATTGGTACTGCAAATGAGATTTTTTATCTCTGGCTATCAAGGCATTGGTCATATTTGACTAGAATTTATGGAAATCAATAAATACTTAATGTTTTACTTCTCAGTCTAATTGAACTTGATGCACTGCTGAGCCAGGAAAAGAGATAGAGGAGTGGCTGGAACATACAGTTTAACTTTAGAAGTATTTATCAACAATGTACAGGAGTTTGTGGCACTTCTTCCAGAATTTTTAGCTGTTTATACATCACCAGTGACTCCCCAGTCTGTTAATATGATGGAGCAAGTCATTACAGCTGGTAGCTGAACTGGGCCTCTGTAGATGTACATTTCATTCCTGCCTTTGCCACAGGTTTTCTTTCTGGCCATGGGCAAATTGTTTAATCTCTCTTTTTTAGTTGTGAACAGGAAATAATGTACTTCACAGAGGCACTGTAAGGATGATTTGGTTCCTGTTTGTGTAGTGATCAGACTGTATGAGGTAAGGGAGCCATATGTATAGGTACTGTGAGGGAGTTGGCAAAATAATATTTTACCAGCAGTGTATTTGTTGAATTGATACAAATTTCTTGCTTTACGTGTTCAGGTATCTTTTAGATGCAATCCACTTTAGAAGTTGTACTGTTTATTGGGGGAAAATTCTCCCACCTGCTGGGTGCATCCATATGTGCACTTTAGTATGGGGTAGACTAATTAGCTCCACAGTAAAGTGTCATTGTCTACATGTGCATTGGTATTAGGGCACAGTAAACTAATTAACTCCACAGTAAGTACTGTTGGGGACAGTACTATTTTATAGCAGAATAATTACACTGAAACACATGTGTAGATGCTGACTGCAGGCGTATATTGCACCCGGTCAGCTCAGCAAGCCATTGGCCTGCTCTGCCCCAGCTCAAATCGCTGTTGTCCTGGGCACAAGTGTAGACACTGAGCCCAGGAGGAGTGTAGTCTGGCTCAAACTGCTCTGAAGTTTATTGTGTCACATTAATTGTACATGTAGATGTACCTGCTGAGAGGTGCCTTAATCCATCAGCACTCATAGAGCAAGGCAATCACATAGTGGGAGTCAAGAAGGTTAAAATCAAAGGACTGCCTGAGCCTTGCTAGCTCATTAGGTTAGGATGGTTAAGGCTCACCAGTGCCAGTCACCAATTACACATACAAGAATGATGTAGCCGGCATCACATCTGACCATCTTGGACTCCCAGCTTGAATGACCAGGTAGCCACTTACAGCAGGGGAAACTGGAGATGTCCTTTAGCACGGTCTGGCACGAGGCTCAAACTCTAGAAATGTAGCAAGATGCTTCAGCTGCTCTGCTCACATTTCCTAGTACCAAAGAGCAGAATCTACACCTTAAAGTGTGTATGTGTGTGCTGCCAAGAAGCATGTACTTGTACTAATGACAGGGGTATGGATGCATGAAAACTCTGCTATTCTCAGGTGCTGTGATATGACCTGTGACTGGTCTGCCCAGATTTCACATGTAGGGACAGCCTTAGTTGCAGCCTTTATGCGCCTGATATAAGGAGAGGGTCACTTAGTGCCAAAACCACAGTGGGCCTGGAATGAAGCAGGGCCAGGACCAAAGCCTAAAGCTGATGGAGCGGTAGTATTATTTTTCTATTTTAAAATGCTTCCCTATGGACTGTTCTCCAATATTGCTAGCTGCATTTTGGTAGTCAGCAAGATTTTTCCCTGGTGGCGGAGGGAAGGGGGCCTTTACAACCTCCTCAGATTAGCTCCACTATACAAACCAGACCAAAGGCCTTGGTTTGCTGTGTACACATTTACTATAATCTTTAACATTCTGATAATATTTAAAAGATTTTAAAAAGTGCCAAAGCAAATACTTTTATTTTTAGTGCTTTATATTCAAGTTCCAACAAGCACACAAGGCATAAATCTATTCCTCTGATCTTATGAACAAGTTAATTGACACCTCACCCCCATCACAGATAACTAGTACACTCCAGTCACATGCTGGGTCAGCACTGAACCTCATGCTACCTGAGGCAGCAGCAATTAAAAACACCGGTCACTGAAATGAGGCAGGTTGTCTTTTTGTTTAATGCCAGGAACGCAAGGAAAGCAAAACTCACATGGATTCTTCCATACTTTGAACACAGAAATACAGATCATTCCCAAGAGTCTTGGGGCCTGCCAACAGAACGGCAGTAGAATTATTGAATAGAGTTGGCAAACTTTAAAAGAGCAAGACGGGAACCAATTCTGCCTTCGCTATCTCAGATTAAACCATCTTTTCTAAGGGAGATGCTGAGTTGCTTAATCTAGAAACACAGATAAACAGAAGATACATTGTGGGAGTAAGAAGCACCATTCTTTTAAGTTCTGCCAGGCATACTTCATCCTGAAATGGGAACCTTGATGTGTAATTATTTTTTTACTACCAGCTTGACTTTTAAAATTAGAGTCAAAATCCAATTTTGTTGGATTCATAAAAGAAAATGGAGTGCTTAGAGCTGTCTCGAGGCACTTTTCTATTCTACAGCACCTCAGGGGAAGGCTTTAAAAATACACTTAAAAACAGAGGAAAATATGTCTAAGGACAATATATTGTATAGAGGGGCACATAGCTGGTTGAAACTGCTCAAATTTGCAGCATGCAAAATAAAATAAAAAGTTCATCAAAAGTAACTATGAAAGAGCACATCTACTTAAACTGAGTATGAGCTGGAAGGTTTGATCAGGTACATTTAGCATTGTGTTACATGGAAAATAGTCCCAGCACCTGTCTGGATGTCTGGAAATGTGATGCTATGCTTATGTTTTCACAGGAGTTGTTCTCTTCAATATGCTGTCTTGGTTAAGGGTAAGGAGGACAGAAATCATGTAGTCCATGGATTCAGTGTGTGACAGGTGTTTAGTCCCTATATAAAAGTAAGAGTTTCCCATTGCTACCTGTGAAAGCAGTTATTACTTTATCTCATGTTCTCAGTGTTGGAAGGCCTCATTTCACTCCTCAGTGATGATTCATGGTATGGGTTTATGTTGTTCAGGGGACTGCATTCTTACTTGTCAAAAATTAAATATGGTTTAATAATGCTTGATGAAGTTAGAAAAAATGGAGCTACAAAATGGAACTAGCTGGATTATTTAAAGTAAAACAATTACTACTAGGAGTCCTTGAGGCTTCTTCTAACATCACTAGTTGCATGGGCAACATGTGTTTTGATTAGTATATTTTAATAGGATGTGGTAGCCATCTTCCTTGACATTGTTTATCTGAGAGGTCACTGAAGTGGGGGTAGAGAGAAAGAGAGAGTGTAAGAAGTAAGTTATACCATCACGGTTGCCATTTCCAGCTTCTTCTGGGACACTGGGATCCATCGTGATATCATGGGCCTTAACCTTCTTGATCTTGAATAATGTCCTAATTAGACCAGCCCAGAGAGAGGGAACAAAGCAACAACATCTACTGTAGAAATCTGGCTGCTTTAGCTAAGACAACTGCACCGTTACAATGCCGTGCTGAGCAAGCAACTAGAAGGACCAGGTAAAAACAATGCTGTTAAATTGTCCAGATCCAGGAGTGTCTGTTGAGATTGCATCTGGGCTAATGTGTCTTCAGTAATGAGGCTGCAAGTGAGAGTCAGCACCAGAGACACAAGTGTACTGTATTTTCTCTTTGTTAGTCTTTTCTCTCCCCTTTAGGTGCACTTGTCTTATTTTATCTTGCTGCAAACAGGAATAAACTTGAAAATAACAGATCTAGACCATCCAAACTATTGTAGCTTTTCCTTTCTCCCTCAGAAAACTAACAGTTAACAGCCTTTTTGATCTCATCTAAAATGAGTGTTTGTCACAGAGCACCTCGGTGCTCTGCTCCTAGAGGGGAGAAACTGCCAGGGAGAGAGACAGAGCCCTGGCAGGTCATAATGAGCCCAGATGAGGGTTGCCAGGGTAACGAGCCCTGCTGCGGGTTGCCGGGGCAACTAAGGAGAGCCAGCTGCCTGTAGGAGGCAGGGCCTGGCCCTTATAAAGCCCAGGGCTGAGACCAGGCTGGCAGTTCCCTGCCAGCAGCCAGAGGAGCAGGAGCAGGAGCAGGAGCAGGAGCAGGAGCAGGAGCAGGAGCAGGAGCAGGAGCAGGAGCAGGAGCAGGAGCAGGAGCAGGAGCAGGAGCAGGAGCAGGAGCAGGAGCAGGAGCAGGAGCAGGAGCAGGAGCAGGAGCAGGAGCAGGAGCAGGAGCAGGAGCAGGAGCAGGAGCAGGAGCAGGAGCAGGAGCAGGAGCAGGAGCAGGAGCAGGAGCAGGAGCAGGAGCAGGAGCAGGAGCAGGAGCAGGAGCAGGAGCAGGAGCAGGAGCAGGAGCAGGAGCAGGAGCAGGAGCAGGAGCAGGAGCAGGAGCAGGAGCAGGAGCAGGAGCAGGAGCAGGAGCAGGAGCAGGAGCAGGAGCAGGAGCAGGAGCAGGAGCAGGAGCAGGAGCAGGAGCAGGAGCAGGAGCAGGAGCAGGAGCAGGAGCAGGAGCAGGAGCAGGAGCAGGAGCAGGAGCAGGAGCAGGAGCAGGAGCAGGAGCAGGAGCAGGAGCAGGAGCAGGAGCAGGAGCAGGAGCAGGAGCAGGAGCAGGAGCAGGAGCAGGAGCAGGAGCAGGAGCAGGAGCAGGAGCAGGAGCAGGAGCAGGAGCAGGAGCAGGAGCAGGAGCAGGAGCAGGAGCAGGAGCAGGAGCAGGAGCAGGAGCAGGAGCAGGAGCAGGAGCAGGAGCAGGAGCAGGAGCAGGAGCAGGAGCAGGAGCAGGAGCAGGAGCAGGAGCAGGAGCAGCAGCAGATGCCAGCAAAGGCATCACTTACAGGGTATGTAGACCCCAGCCCCAGGGTGGGGCGATTACTGAGGAGCCCGAGAGGGGTCATGCTGAACCCTAGAGAGGGGCAATATTGAGGGGCCCAAGTGGGGCGATATTTAACAACCTGAGACGGGCATAGCGAGCCTGGCAGCAACAGCCCTCAGACCGAGGCAGGGCGCTGCGGTGGCCCCCGAGAAGGCGGGGAGAAGCAGCACGGTGAGCCGGGGCCAGAGAGGGTACCCATGCGGTTGGCCTGTAGGACCGGAGGCCTGCTAGAGCGTCCCTGAGCGGGATCACCCCACCGGGGCAGTCC
>NW_005842801.1:143187-143875 GCF_000455745.1 Alligator sinensis
GAACCGTGGGGACAGAGGTCCCGAGTAGCCGTGCCCAGGGAGTCATAGGCAGCCTCCCAACTAATATATATTCCAACAAGACGTGGCGGGCGAGAATTAGAGGGTGCCTTGGGCCGGCCTGACACGGAGCGAGGGACCTTAAGGAGCACACGGCCCTCCTGATGGACCCTGCCGTGACAGTGTTACACAACAATTTCCTCTATGAAAGAGGATAAGGTTCTTGTATGGAAAAGGAAGTAAGGGGAAGTGGATGGAAAAGAAAACAAGGGAAACAGTTTAAAAGAAATGCCTTATTTGCCATTTAATTGTTTTTCTGTGCCTTTAATGAAAGGTTTGTTACCACAGAAGGAATAGCTTGATGCTGTCACCTGTTTTTGGAGCAGCCACCATATTTAACTGTGTTAGAACAGCAACCAGCACAAAGGCGCTATAAATCCTACCATGTACAATCATCCAGCTACAAGCACAATAAAAAGCATAAGCAACCTGCGTGGATATTGTCTCTATCCTCTTCTTGTTGAAGTCCTTGGGATTTTTAGAATTGAAGTGAATGGGATTAGGACAGAGCTCCAAAATCTTATTTTAGGCTATTTCTTTAAAAACTAAGCATTCTACATTCATGGATGCTAGGGTCGGAAGGGACCTCAATAGATCATTGAGTCCGACCCCCTGCATAGGCAGGAAAGAG
>NW_005842801.1:145424-149130 GCF_000455745.1 Alligator sinensis
TTTACTCCCTATATATATAAAAAAAAACAATTTTTTGTTATCCTTTACTTGGGATGCCATCCTCAGCTCCATGGTAGCTTTGGCCCATCTAACTGCCTCCCTACAAGTGTGAGCAGAGGAGGTATACTCCTCTTTAGTAATCTCTCCCCATTTCCACTTTTCATGTGCTCCCCTTTTGGCCTGTAGGCTGCCCTGGATTTCTCTGGTCAGCCAAGGAAGCCGCCTGGCCCCTTTCCCTCTTTTTCCTCGCATCGGGATTGTCTCCCTCTGTGCCCGAAGGATCATTTCCTTAAGGCACAGCCACCCTTCCTGGGCTCCCATCTTTTCAAAACTCCTACTCTGCAGTGCGTCCTTGACTAATCGCCTGAGTTCATTGAAATCAGCTTTCCTAAAGTCTAGCACTTTCGCTCTACTAGTTACCTTACCTTACCCACTCGACGTCTTATGGTGAATTCTATTATTTGGTGATCACTGTCCCCCAGGTGACTACCAATCTGTAGGTCCCCTACCATATCATCCTCCGTTGCCAATACTAGGTCCAGTAAGGCATTCCCCCTAGTGGGACATTTTCATGGTGCTTCAGGAAAACGAAATGTCTCTAAGGCAGACAAGGCTCATTGGGTAAATCTGATATCAGATTTAGAGCAGATGATATCTGATATCAGATTTATGTCCTTAAACCAACACGGCTACAACCAACACCCCTGTAAATGTCTCTAAGATGTATGTCAGAAGCAATCAGATGAGTAAAGAAATATTTATTTGATAGGATGATTCATGGTACTCTGTTCTTTGCTTTCTGAACCTTTTTCCTGTTTCAGTCTTTGTCTGCACACCCTATACACAAATCACCAATACAAGATGCATTCATCCCATGAGATGTCAAGTTATTGATGTAATGTTGTGTCAGATTTCTAGCTGGAGAAACAAATGATTTCTGTGTATAAGCAAGATTAGAATTGTGAATGTACATGGTATATTTGTAGATTGAAAACACATTAACTTTTAGTTTGATGAGGAAGAACAAAGCTGAAAGTTAAATGTGAACAGTAGGAGCAGAAGTCAAGAGCCCTGAAAACACTAAACACTTTAAAGCCTCCACAAAATTATGCTTGTTTTGGCATTAAAATTGTCCTCACTGGGAATGACAAAAGAAAAAAGCTATTAAATACTTAAGTAATCAGCTGTTTTAGATCTGCTTAATTCTGTCAGATTCAGATTTGCTGGCTGTACTTACATGGATAGGTCTATTGGCTTCACCTGGACTATTTGTGTAAGCAGAGTGAGCAGTATTTGACCCTCATCACTATCCAAGGTTGATGACTTCAGTGGTATTTCCAAGGAAGTAAATTGAAATGTCAGAAAAAGCCTTACCCTCAAATCTGGATTATGTTATATATGTAGGATGATATCACCAGAGCTTCTAGTAACGCTAATTTAGATTAGTGAGAAGCTGTGATGGAAAAGGGCATGTTAAAAAGAAACAATCATTTACTGGGAGTGTGGGAGTTAGTCAAAGCTGCAAGGAACTTTTGAAAATGTTTGGAGCAGTGCACTTGGGAATACTCTCAACATCCAGGGAATCCTCAACAGAAATGTGCAGAAGTGGGTCCAGTACAACATTTCTGCAGATATGAAGTCAGCAGGCAGATATGTGTAGTTCTCTGGTCAAAATGTAACCACAAAGGTGAACTCCTAATATGAATGCTTTTTGATTTACTGCTTAGCTGCTGATTTACTTATTTACAGACTTGTATGTGGTATCTGAGCACTTCATCCGGTCAGAGGTAGAAGCTCATAACTCCCCTCATACGTAGTTGCTCTCTTTCCTATTTTACTGACAGGCAAGCTAAGTCCCGGAGAAAGTAGAAGACTTCCTTATGGCTACGCAGGAAACCTGCGGGAGACCTGGCACAAGAACCCAACCCCCCTGAATGCAAAGCCACTGCTTTCACCACAAACTTACTCTTCACGTATTCCGAAAGACAACCTAGATCTGAGACCCTGGCAGTTGTCTCACTCATAAGCATCCTGAAGTCCTATTAAAGTCAGTAATCAGTTGGACACACAATGTCAGGTGAAACTCACAGTTTGATCAATGTTTCATTTGTATTAAGAAAGGAATCGATGTTGTCCTTGAGTCTGTTCACAGTCATAGTATGACAGTTGGTAATAAGTGTTTCAGGATCAGACCAAAGAGTGAAACCAATTCAAAGTGAAATTCTTTCAACTATAACTTCTCCAAGGGCCTGCTGAAAGTGTCTGCTGAAATCTGAGGAAAGGGAGCACAGCCTGATCCATATTGGGTCATTTTAAAGAAAGATTTAACGTAACCAGCATCAGTACATGACTGTACCCAGATTCGGCTGCTTGCTGCTGAGTTAGTTTCTGCTGGCTGTTCTTCCTCCCTTATGCTAATATATATCTTGCCCTTCTGAGGAGAGAAAACAAAACACTGACTTTGACCTGAGCTTCACCAGACATCCCACATGTTTCACTAATTCCATAGAAAGAAGAGTAAAAAACAAGAAAATCAATGCTTATGGCTCAACTGTGATCATTTCATCATCTCCCCAGCACATGCTCCTGTTAACAATCATTTGGATAAGAAAATAACAAGCAAAATAAACCTAGGGTTTGTTTCTGAAAAAGCATAGGTTTTGATAGGGATTCTGCACACACAGATTGAGGTTGGGCCCCCTGTTATCTCTCCTGCTGGAATTGAAACCTGTGTCATTCTAGGTTATGCATCTAGTTCACTGCCAGTCTGAGTTGTCCCTGGAGAGCCAGATTGAAAGATGAGGCCTATTACAATGCATTTAATTCTCCTAGCCTGCAGTGTACGGCATTGTTTATAGGCTGGAATAGAACATTAACATCACAGAAGTCTCCATCCAGCATGCTAACAAGTGAACTGATTAAATCCTCAATGACAAACGAAATCTCTTCACAAGTCTTTTGCCTCTCTCTCTCTCTTCACTGAGCCTCAATACAGCAAGTCTGCATTCTTCCCTTTTCCACTGGAGAAATCCATTATTGGAAAGAGGTAAGAGAGAAGGCTGGAACGGCCAACTGTGTAGGGGTTTAATAAAACATCGTTTTCTGGGGTCCTGCTGCTGTCTCAAGGAAGGAGGCATTCTGTCTCCCTGGAATGTCTCCTGCTCTTCTCACAGGAGCAGTGCCGATCTATACATCTCTTTTCTGTTATGTGCCTACCTGCAAGAGCTGAGTACCTGGCTAAGCATACCAGTTCCAATTGCACATGCAATTTGTGACTATCACAGCCACTGTACCAAGCAGTATAAGGGATAAATATCAAGGGCAGCAAAATCCAATCTGAGCTGCAGTGGAACAACAACTTGTCACATAGCATCAATGGATGCAAGAGATTTCAGTTCCTTGAAATTCTATTATATACTTGAGTGATGCTAAGAGCAAGAGAAAGCTGTGCTTGACTTCACTGGTATAGGCAATTGCAAGAGAGTCTAAGCAGATTCTCCAGATTGAAAATGGAAAGGAAGCTTGCCACTTACTGGAAACTGCAGCACCACCAAAAAAAAAAGAAAAGCAGAAGCATCCCTTTTTGCTGGGGAAGTTGTAAGAACTGACTCGTCTCATCGGAGAGTTCAGCTATTGTTGGGTAGTCTCACCTGGAGGATACTCTTAGCGCTTCTGATCCTTAATAGTAAGGATTACTGCTAGGGAA
>NW_005842801.1:149161-187270 GCF_000455745.1 Alligator sinensis
GAAAGATATTTTAAAGTGGAAAATTATGAATTTTTACTCTCTCTGATCAGGTGTAGTAGGTGTATGAGATTTTTCAAGAATTTGTCTGCAATCCTTTTAATAAAAAAATAGAATGATTGCCCAAATACGGATATGTAGTATAAAATCCATAAAACACAGGGAAATGTCAGAATTCGGGAATGTAGTTGTTTTATGCAAGAAATATCAAGGATGTCACATTTTGTCTACTGTGTTCTTATTGAAGGTTCCTGATGCCTGAATGAATTTATTTCATTACTTAAGGGCAGCAGTGTTGTACCTTTAAGCAAAAAGACATTTTCCCAAGGGTCTGTTAGCTGTTGAGTCAAAATAAAAATCCTTCCTCCTTTAGTTATTTTACTGTCCCTTCATTAGCACCAGGGATGTCATAACCTTGTGTGGTCTCCAACAGTCTGTAGAGTCTCAGAGAAAAAGAACAGACAAGACCTGTGAAACCTTATTCTGTTGTAAGGTTAAAATAAGAGTTGGGGGGGACTCCAACCACTTTTAAACCTTCACAGAAAAGAAGACATACCTGAAGAACCAACAGATTCAAATCCTATCTGTTTCCTTTTTTGCAAATCCTCTTACTATAATCCTGATGGAGTTGGACAGTTCAGCCAAGACCAAACACAGGCCCAGCTAACACTCCTGACTGCACACAAGAAAACAAACAGTCAAGAAGAGCTAGAATAAGATTTTTGTGGTTGCTTCTGCTCCCCATTTCACTGGCCTCTGCTCCTGCATGGATTCCTAACCAGTGCTGACTTTTTATTGACTTCCCCCACCTCTAATTTAAAACTGCATTGACTTTTTCCTGTCACTTTAATCTGTTTCTAGCATTAAATTGTTGCACAGCTAGCTATAATGCTGCTCTATATTGATTATATTCTTTCCTCTCAATAATGTTTTGTTACATAAATTGAAAAAAATCAAAGCAACTTCCTGGCGCTTTGCTGCTATTTAGTAGTTAATAATTCCTCTGACTTCTTTTTCTTAATGTTTTGTTCAGTGTTTTATTGCTCATTTAAACTAAGTCAGTGCTGTGGCAAGGGAATGCTGTAAATTAAATTCTATGCACCATTCAGTGGCACATACAGAGCATAGTTGATCCCCGGGGTTCACCCTAGGCAGCAAATTCATGAGTGAAAATTCTTATCAAGCCGAAAGATGATTTTTTGTAGAACAGAAACCTTATTCCACTGCTACTACAGAGGGAGTTTCCTGGCTGACTTCTCCAGGAAAAAAAAAGTGTGATGATGGCAAAGGGAGAGTAGTGGCAGGGATATAACAACATGTTTGCACAATGTGAAAAAGAGCGGAGGCACAACATGGAGTCCTACAGCCATATAATGTACACAAAACAGGTGCAGAAGTGTCCCAGGAAAAAAGCAGGTATAAACTTACACCAGCAATAGCTGTGCTCATCTATATGTCATATACCAGCAGTGATCCCAGGGAGCCAGTTTCTCAAGGCAGGCACAGTGTTATCTGCTCACCTGACAGTGTAAAAATGCCTACTGCGATAGGCATGTCCACGGTAGCTGCAGATCTATCCACTCTGGAGCCAAGTTTAATATTCATTAGTTTACAAAACTCATGTAATTTACACTGATTTAAGTGCATCATCTGTCCAGGCCCTGTATCCAGAACCTTTCAAATTGCACAGATCTCTCCAGATCCAAGCCCTGTTTCTGTGGACCAGCTGTTCTGAGTGGATCATTAGCATCAGGGAGCTGTAAATGGGTGTTAGAGGAGCAAGGATTAGGAAGACAGACACTTATTTCCTTGATTCCGTTGATCATATTGGAGGCCAAATCTGCACTTTGCTCTGCTCTCCCCTGAAGTTAATGTGTGTTTTTACCCTGCAGGGCCTGGCAGTGGACTCCTTACAGTTACAATGATCCAAGATCAAATTAAAGGTATTAAATCCAGGATTAAATATAATTTATTTTGAAACTATAGAAGTATAAAGAAAACAGTGTAATAAACTCTGTTATCAATGAACACTGTGTGAAATGGCATTATGCTAGTCCCAGTTTAAGATACACAGGAAAATGTAGAAGATAACTGAAAAATACCACATGATAAGACATCATTTTTTTCCAGCGCAAGGGTCCTCCTATGCAGTAGTGTAATGGAAAAGGAGATAACCAGGGCAATGGCTCTGGGCACCACTTTTGGAGATGCGGTGCAAAAGTAGTTGCTAATGAGGGTGGTTTCTGGCTGCTGACTGTACTGCACCACCTCCAGCAGTGCCCCATGCAGAGCCACTGCACAGGGCGCACAGCTGCCCTTTTATGCCTCTTGAATTTGATTTAGTGAACTAAGGAGGAGGGTTTCCCATTATACCTTGTAGATAAATCTCCATTTCCCTTATTTAGAAACAGATTGCAAAAGTGTAGTATGCACATGCATTATATTCTATTCCAGGCATGGACTATGTACAGATTCTGGTCTGTACCATTTTGCTTACCAGGGAAGAGAAAGGACTGATTGGTAATTCATATAAAAGAGACTCCTGTGTTGCCCCACTCAGGTAAGGCTCAGTCATCACTTCACCAGAAATGACTGTGCTGCCTAGTTTTACCATAAAGTCTGTCTTTGCACAAAACAACCTACGATGGAAGAGGTGTTTGACCACATTATGCGATTCATAGCAAACATCTTTTCTTTCTCCCAGTGGAACCCCTTTTTATCCAAGGCAACATTTGATTGTCTGTTGGTTAAAATATCCTATAGCCTTCTGAAGCCTCTTAAATGAATGTCCTGTTCAAACACCAGGGCTGACTCTTCTTATCTAGTATCTGATTCTCAGAAGTATTTAGTGGAAGTCAATGGAA
This sequence comes from Alligator sinensis, assembly GCF_000455745.1. Taxonomy (NCBI): domain Eukaryota; kingdom Metazoa; phylum Chordata; order Crocodylia; family Alligatoridae; genus Alligator; species Alligator sinensis. The sequence continues at coordinate 152,023 of NW_005842801.1, forward strand.
GCCATAGGTGAACAGGAATTGTGGAAATTCCCTTTCTTCTTCAAAAGTCCTACATGAATATCAAATAATACCTTTGAGACAAGCCTTTTTTGTTATTTTTATAGGTATTAGCCCTGCCATAGCAAAACAGCTCTTTGAACATAGTTTACATATATATGAGACATCAAGAACATCGAGGAAGTATGGTTTAACAGGTAGGGTACTGATCTAGGAGTTGAGATCAATTTTCTTTTCCTGGCTCTGCTACTAACCAGCTATATGATTTTGGAAAAGTCACTCTGGCTCTCTCTGTCTTCCTCTTCCATACTTTATACATCTTGTCTCTATTAATGATAAGCTTTTCACTTCAGGGACTGTCTCATTATGTGCTTAATACAAACTTCCAGGTGCTACAATAACAATAACAATATTGCTGTTGACAAAATAATGACAATGATAATAGTACTACTACTACTACTACTAGATCATATTGCCTCTCAAAAATCAGAATTCAGTTAGAGTTTCTTGTCACAGCTGGTGATAACGTTTAGGCAGATCCCTGCTATGTAATTCAACAAATGAATAGTAAGTGACCAAATGATTTTGGCTAAAATAAACATCCTCAGAAATCATGTGAGAGACCAATCAGTTCTAAAGATCTTATGGTGGGGAGAGTATTCAAATCAAGACCATGGTTTAGTCTTTCTAATGGAAACAAACTGCAATCCCTGGTGCTGTATTTAAATTGTAAATGTAGTTTAAAAAGACAAGGGGAGTTGTTAACTTTCTTGTTACCAACCTATCCTGAGGACTGAACAGACCCATTTGTGGTTCTATTATTGTTCTTCAGTTCATTTCTAGAAGTGTTCCTGGTGCTTAACACCATAATATCTTAGCACCAGTGGGATTTCCCATTTATTCTTTTTAAACCTTCCCCCACTTGTTTCAAGGAACTTATTTTGCAGCAACTGTATCTACAGGAGAATGAAGCTGGACATGATATCCTACTGGCATTCACTGCTACTCCACATGAATCCATCAAAACATACCATATCCTTCACAACATTTCTACCTCCTGCTTGGCGAGGAGACAACCTTAGATACCTCATATGGCACCATGTGGACATGCTATAAGACGACTTGACTAACTCCAACCATTGCAGAAGAGTTCCCTGAATTGCTTTACTGGAAGCTGTTTTGAGCTTGTGGTAAATTAACTCCTGTTTCTTCTCATCCAGGCAGAAGTTCAGTGAGAAACAGAAAACCTGACAGTTTACATTTTCAAGTGAAAGCCAGCACTGACTGCAATATAGCACCCAAAAAACTCAGTGTGACTTGTCATACGTGTTCCCAGCTTGTGCCGTTCTGCTTATAGACTGGTGTAGGCCCTGGTGCTACAGTATAATAGGATTATGGGCAGGATAAGGCTCTTTCTTCTCCAACTGTTTCCATGTTTATTCACTGAAAAATGTAATTTTGGTTCAAACAAAAGTATTCAGTTTTGGTTTAAATCTGTTGAATATTTACAGCCAAGAGAATGAAGAATCCTCCTCCACCTCCCAAAGTTGAAGTGATTCATTCTGATATTTTTAAAAACAAAATATTTTGATTCTTCATTTCAAATGTTCAAGATAGAGCTCATTTTAATTCTTAAAGAAAAGTAAATACCACCCCAAAATAGAACATTCACATTTTTTTTGACCTGCAATTAATTTATTTTAGGCACCACATAAAAAAAAAATCTGTTTTCACAGTTCTGCTTAGGAGCTTGGACAACAGATTGTGAATGTTGGTTCTGTGTATGAACAAAATTAGTTAGCAGAATCCTAGGAATGAGCTAAGAAAGTCCTGATTGAATTTCCTGCAGAAGAGTCAGGAATTTGGGCATCTTTGAGAATACATTTTATTAGTACCACAGGGGCTTGAAAAGGTCTTTACCCTCAAAGGATTCCTGTTCTGTGTTATCAATTACAGCTGTTCACAGTGAGCATAAAAATGCTACCAAATCAGAATGGGCCCACACCAGGGGCATGTTGCTTCACTCTGAAAGTGCCACGCATAGTTGTAAAGTGACTACACAGGATGCAAGGCAATGGGGGATTACATACGAATGCAGTAAGGTCAGGAATAATATGGAAGAAACTGAGGAAAGGCAAATATATCAATCTTCCTCCTTGGTATCCTTCCTCATGAACTGCTCTGAAATCCAAGGCTTTGTTTGGGATTTGTGTTAGGATAAATGAAATCAGAGCCTGTTTCTACTTTCTTGAGCACACTGTTACTTTTATTTTGCTCTATACCTACAATTCTTCAAAGTGCACCGATTTTTTCTGATCATTGCAATCGGCTGCCTTATATGATCATATTTGGTTGGAGCCGAATTTATGGCTGTGTTACAAAAACATAATTCACATAGATTTACAAGTGCCCGGCAGCATCCATGCAAAACCTGGGTAGATAGGTTCCTGTTCCAGGAAAATGCTGCTTTTGCATCACCCTTTCTCAAACACACAGCCAGTCTCTGCCTGTAATATATTTTTGCTTAGAGACTGATCTTCTGACACGAAGTAGAAAAAAGACATTAAAAGAAAAATCAGACATTGCTAGAATCTACATATTTACAGAGTGAGCTGCCCTTTAATATTTCTCTCCTTTTAACGTTAAGTGCTGACACACAGGATACTCCAGGTAATGAGAAGTAATGTAGTGTTGAATAACCTTTTACTCCTCGAGAGTGGTGATGATGCAGGAGGCAGTTAAGCAACCAAGTGTCTCTAATTCCTTTTTGCTTAAACTGTGTTTACTGAAGTGGTAAAAGGGTGTTATTTTTCTTAGCTGAAAGAAGTTAGCAGCAAGCATTAGAACACCAAACAGCTGCTTAAGTTGGAGCTAAACAATTCTCACTGGCTAGATTTTCTCAGGCAGCAGCTCTGAGCATTAGTGTAGCCTTGTGAAGTTTAAAATAACTGAATACATACAGATTTTGCCTCCACTGGGCCAGCAAGCAACAGCTGTGGCAGCACATTGACATTCGTATTAAACCCACATCCTCATTATTGTGGCAGTATAAAGGCTAGTTGAGAATGGGACCTGAGATAGGTCTGAGTACTACACAATCATGGGGTGAGCATCAGGTCCTGCACAAAAGAGCATGCAGCTTAGCTCCACAAAATGAAGGGGATGTGAGAAGAAGTGATGTTGTGTCAGTGACATTGTGTTAAAATTGGTTGGGTGTTTTGTTAGGAAGCAAAGAAAAAAAAAGAAGGAAACCAGGATGTGGAAAGGGGGAATTGCGGAGAAAAGAGAAAGCAAGGAGGGTAGCAGGGCAGGGAGAATATTAGAACAAGCCACCCCTTAGCACAAGGGAGAGGATGTCCAGAGCCAAAACTGCAGAATGTAGCCTAATGCCTCCAGTGGAAATGATCCACCAGTCAGAAACATTACTTAATACGTAGACGGCTACTTACTTCCATTGGAAGAAAGGTCCTATGAGTTGGAGATTAGGAATACATGTCAGAATTGTGGTCCATCCAGTTCTGATCAACACAAGATATTTCAGAGGAAGGAGCAACCTGCCCATTGGGGGGGGTGGGATATTCCTAGCATCAGACATTCATGTAAGTGTATGCCCTGAAGTGTGACAGCTTATACCTCTTAAATACATATATATTTTTATTGTTTAAATGTCATCCCATCAAAATACCAGCATCTGGGACTCTGGGGCCCTTTTGCTGCTGAAGCATGTGGATGAATCTAGCTTTGGATTTGCCAAACTTTATAGTTATTACACAAACTCTGTTGAGCTCCCTTACCTTCTCACTCTCAGTCCCTATAGAGTGTTAGACTTCAAACATGAAGGTTCGAATAATAAGAGAGCAGTTTTTAAGGCTATATAATTTACAAGCTGTAAAATGACCGTATTAAAATTTAGAGGAAGACGAGTGTAGTGAACTATATAAAACTTCAGTGCTAGATAATAAAATCAGGTATTGTCCGTGTGAACTGAACTTCACAGAAGTTAGCTAGTTACATTTAGGAAGTGGGTTACTGTGATGCTAAAGGCTTCTGTTTCATAAAACTTCCAGAAATTGATTCAGAAACACTGAATCTTGGCAGCCTGAAGCCATTTTTGAAAACTTAAGCTGAGAGGTGTAGGTGACCAAAGGAATGCAAAGTTTATAAAAGCAGAGTCTAGAAATTGGTCATGGGCTTCCTTTATAGTGTCTCTGCAGCAGCACTTGCCCTGAGAATAGTGTCAGGAAATATTCTCGAGGCATCCTTGTTTCACGCTTATACTCCAGAAATATCAAAAGAAAGAGCATGTGGATAAACTGTGCATTCATATAGTTCATATACACACCCTGGAACAATAAACAATCAGCTGTCTGTGGCAATATTAATAGCAACAGATCAGTTTATATATCAGCTAAATAAGACCCAATTCTCTCATATTCAGGCAAAGCTCCCATTTGTTTTTATCTGCTACTGTAGGCAGGCCTTGAAACAAACTCCACAATACAGAGTTGCTGTATGGTCCATAGACTACCCTCCCAGTTCTCAGTGAAGCCCATATCCTCCAATCATTCAAATTATTTTTAAACACATTTCTTTATGAGGTTCACAATCATGAATCCACACCAGTTAATGTTCCTCTCTAACAATAAGGATACCAAGGAACCACCTAATGGTCAGTGGGAATTGTGTGTATACACATGAGGGCAAAACTAATTTTAGTGGGATGTTTGACAGACTAAGATCTTCAGGGATGGCTCCACAAAGCAGATTAATTTCTTTCTCTCCTCTAGGAAACAAATGGCAGACTAGTTTATCACTATAAGTACTCAGTCCCTTATCCCTTAAATATTATCCATAACTGAAAGCATCTTATAACATGGGGTGTTTTTACACATGCTCCAGTGTTGGGGGACACACACTGAGAGCCACTCTGATTAAAGTGCCCACAGTGTCTCATATATCAGCATCCCTGTGCTTCAAAATGGCGGCGGGGACGCTTTAATTAACGCTCATCAAAAGAGCTTTAGTTAAAGCACACCCACCACCATTTGAAGCGGGGGATGCTGAGACATGAGATGCGGAGTCTGGTTGGAACACGCTAATTAGCACACGCCAGCGGACTTGATTAATCGATTAATTGAGCCTGCTCCAATGCGCTGTAATTACAGCGTAATTACAGGACATCAAAGCAACCTCCCTGCAAGTGCGTAGGCACCCATAAGTGCTAATTGTCAAATAGAACGTAATTTGAATCTATGCCATATTCTGGGGAAAACAAAAATCTGAGGCAAACTCTGCCTTCGTTATAGGTTAATAGCATAATACTCTTTTCTGTTGTCAGACTAGAAACTCAGTGCTATAAAATCCCAGAACATTTATCCTCTGCTAACCAACCTGGGCATACAAAAAGGCTTGCCACCGAGATGGCAAGGACTATACTATAGAGTATCTGCAACATTAAGCCTAGTTCTGCATGGACAGTGGAGCTGTCTTGTTGTGTCCTGTTCTACAGAATAGGAACTGTTACGTGTAGCAGCACTTGGGTATTTATTTTCAACCACAACACGCATTTTTGGTCAGAGGTAGAGAATTTGACACTGTCAGTGGAAGGGAAACATAGGCTGTTTTTAGGCATTACATTTTCTAGGTTTAATTCAGACTATAGCTGTCACTAGATACATGTGGGTGTCTGTAGTCTGAATTAAAATTGGCTCCAGTCTGATTTAACTAATACTCATTGAATAAGGATTAAAGTTAATGAAGACTAGGGCAGTCCAAATTAGGCAATTTAAACTGTTTTAATTAACATGTATATACGAGTCCTTAGGAACTCAGCAGGATAAGCATTGCAAATTTCAACCACGGCAAGGGAAACTCAACTGGGTTTTTGCAACACAACAAAGGCTATCAGGCACAAAGTAACACCTTTACAAAGTCAAATGTACCAACAACACCTCACCAAGTATCAATTGCAGGTCAATTGTACCCATTACAGCCTCTGGAATAGAAGTTTAAATAACTGTCAGTAGGATTGCAACAATACATCAGTGGTTAAATAGGTTTGTTATCACCTCCTAATTACTTCCAAACATAAGCCCATACACAGGATATGAACTGGGTCTAAGGGGCTGTCAAATGTGTTGACTGTGTACAGCCAGGATGCCCTGCCATGATGGTCAGTGATCATCTATTAACCCTTAATAAGAATTGAAATTTGGTTCAAACTGTGTGATGCAAATCGGTTAACATAGTTTAGAAAATGGTGAGCATGTTTACAAACAGTCATAGGAACTGCTACATGAAAGCAGACTAGTAGCCCACCTAGTCTGATATCCAACTTCTGATAGTGGTCATTGCCAGATTTAGGAGAGAAAAGGATAAAAAAAATTGGTGGAGAATTAAACAATAACTTAATCTAACTTTAAATTATGTCCAATGTCTATCTAAAAGATAAATTGTAGGTCAGTCAGATGTCAAGGATTTGATTTTGAGATCACTTCTTGACATTACATGGATTGCTTTATGCAGATGGCCAAGCTAGACTGGGGTGGGCAATTATTTCAGCTGAAGGACCACTTAACCAGTTTGGGTGAGTTATCACGGGCTACAAGGTAGCCCCACCCCTTGACAGGTGCCCCCAGCTGTCATCTTGGGACCCAAAGTCTCAAGTCTCTAACCCATGGCCTTTGACCCCAGAAGTCCCTCCCCTTGTCCCAAAAGGACTCCTTTTGGGAGTGAGGGGGGAAGGGAAGGAGGGTTGCCATCTTGGAACTGGAATAAAAACAAATCAAATACTAAAAATCAGACATCTACTATATTTAATTTTTATTTAAAAAATATTTTTGTCCTGATTGATGTGTTTGTGTAGTGTATATAGAGGCAATTGCATAATAGTTCAAAATAAAGTCTGATTCTTGTATATTGTGTGTGTGAGGGTAGGGAGGTGTACATCGGGGTGTGTGGTTGGGGGAGTTTGGGGTTGGGGAGTGGGGATGTGTGTGTATGTGGTGGGGTGTGGGCGAGGGTATGGGCGTGTGTGGAGGCTGGAGTGTGTGGGGGTGTATGTGTGGGACGGACATGGGAGGGGGCCCAGAGCCACATATAGCAGCAGCATGCGGGGTCAGCTGGGCCTAGCCCCACAGGCCTCATGCTGTGTAGCTCCCATATTCCTGCCTGAGTTCCCGGCCCCACGTGGTGGCAGCATGAAGGACCAGCCCTGCCCAGCCCCATAGCACACAACTCCTGCACTCCTGCTCAAGTCCACAGCCCCACATGCCAGCAGCATGTGGGCCAGCCCTGCCTTGCCCCATAGCACACATCTCCCATGTTCCTGCCTCAGTCCCCAGCTCCACATTGTGGCAGCAGCATGCAAAGCCAGCTCCACCAGGCAGAAGCTTCTTGTCTCTATCTTGGGTTTGGGAGCACATCAAGCCAGGCTGGGGTGGGGGTTGGTTGCTTAGAAAGCAAAGCGAGAGCTGCTGCTGTAGGGGCACTGGCACCTGCTGTCCAGAAGTGCTGGCTTTCAGAGGGGCAGCCGAGGGCCAGGACCGACGCTAATTGTCTTTTGGCTTTGGGAGAGGTCTCAAAGGCCAGATAGAATTGCCTGGTGGGCTGGATCTGGCCTGTGGGCTGTATTTTGTCCACTTCTGAGATAGATAAGCACACTGAACCCTTTAGTCCTCATCTATGGAGCTGCATGTTATTTTTATTTACAGAAACATGGAGTCTTGTTTCATGCCTGCAGCAATGAGTTATAGAGCTCAGCTATGACTACTTTCTCAAACATTGGCTTGAGAGGGCACATTTATAGGTTACTGGCTGTCCTATGAGGGATGCTGTCCTTTTCTTTTTTTAGCACGCAACAGGATGGGCATAGATCGGGCACAGCCCAAAGCGTATATGACCATCACTTTCTGTTCTTGCTCTCTTTTCTTTTTATCTGTCTTTTTTGTGATGGTGTACTTTATCTTTAGCAGTGAAACTGAGTTTTGCTAAGATATTACTTAGCTCTCAACTGGTCATTTTTAAATATTTTGCTTGTGGGTAATTTGAAGGTTGATTACCTTTTTTGTTGCCCTTGCTTAAACGTTACTTTAAACATTACAGATAATCCAGTTGATAAATAGACTTAATGGGCATCTATACATGTGCTCCAGGGTTGGGGTGGGGGCGTTTTATGTATTTAGTGCCCCATGCTTCAAAATGGTGGCAGGGACATTGGACTAAAGCTCGTTTGATGAGCTTTAGTTAAAGTGCCTCCGCTGCCATTTTGTAATGCGGGGACATTGAATACACATGCTAGTGAGGCTGCTGGAGCATTGTAATAAGAACGCTCCAGCAGACTGGATTAATCAAGTGCACTCAGACGTGTGCTAATTCGAATGTGTTGGAGGTGGCATCCCACATGTGTACAGGCACTTAATATTCTTTCCCCGCATGGTAGATGGCACTAAAGAACAATGGTGAACTGCACTTTGTGAGAAACCCCTTTTGTTCAATTAATTTTTGTTTGTGCCTAGATTATATGCAGCCATCCTGTATAGTGCTCATTGACCTGTTAAAGGCATGATGATAGTTTGACAAGGTGTCCTGATTACATTAATCCCTTAGCTCTTGACAGAAGACACAGTCTGGTTTTTGATCTGCTTGTTGTTCTATCTGAATGGTGACAGAGTGAAAAGTGTAATTGTCAAGGAGCACTTGAGTAATTTCTTTTAGAATCTGTTGACTGTCCACTGTGTTTGCTGTAGACGGAGAACAAAAAAACAAGAATTACTGATTGAATGAATGCAACAATTTTCAGAAAACAGAGGGAATACCAAGACACATATTTACAAACATGTTGGCAATTTCTGAGTAGAATTTTGTTTTTAATGTGTTCGTAGCCTTTTTATCCATCTTTTATGAGCATTCTTGCAGCAACATTTTGTTCATTTTTCTGGTCAGAAAATGAATTGCAGCCAGTAGGTGAGGTGAATTTAGTCAGGAAGTAAAACTCTATTTTTCAGAAAAAATCTCTTTTAGAGAAAAACAATGATTAAAATGGTTAGTTCAATCAGCCACGGAATGGAAACAATGCCACCTCCTTGGGTGACCAATATAATGCCCCAGGCAGGGAATGGTGACTATTAAATACTTGGAGGAATTTTCCTACTAAACAGTTTGTAAGACATACACTGAATCTTTTTCTCATACCGAGCACATGTCTAAAAATTACACTGTCAAACAGATTAGTATGAAAATCACTGCTGGGAAGTGGATAAATTGTGGATAGAAATAAGAACTAGATTTGACAGTGAAGGATTGTATATTGTTCTACCTGATTTACTTCTATATTTCAAATTACATTATTGGATTACAATTAGCTATTGATCTGCTGACCTGTGCCACCAGTTATTATTGAAGCTGATCAAAATTTTTCAAATTCTTGACAAAAAATCTGATACCAAAATCTCCCTTTTTGTTTATGAAAAATCTCTGCTGGTTCTATTTTGATAATAATTTTAAGATACTGGCTTTCGTCTTCATTTACAGCATTTCAAGTATTTTATTATGCTTAGGTTACTACTGCATTTGGCACCATTTCTGGAGGAAGGATTAAAATGCTCTCTTTTTTACTTTCCTTCCTTTTTTTTAAACAAAAAATCACTACTGTTATTATAATGAGCAAACAGACGTAAAGAATTTGTTGCACCTCAATACGGAGAAACTGACCTTTACTAGGAATCAACTGACTGCTTAATCTCTGTTTACAGAAATTTACTGACCTGTGGCAACGTGAGCAGATAAAATAGCTTGATTCATTGTCAGAGACCAAAGATGAAGGTTGTGGATAGATTGCACTTTGTCAACAGCTAGAATTTTCTCTTTCACTGCATCATAATTAAATACCTTTGTTGTTCCTGTAGAATGGGAAAAACACCTTTTGATTAAATTAAAGTAAAGACAAACTGACAATGAATGGAGCTGGGTTTTTTTTCTTTGCTTTTTCCTGGTTTCTTTTTACTTGTAATTGTAACTTTAAATTCTATCCTCTATTTCAAACTACTGCTGTGAGTGGAAAGCTGCCATGAAGCAAGGCCTACATCACTTGGAGATGGAGAGGGTCAATGATGAGATAGAGAAAAGGTGTCAGAGGCAAGCAAGGCAAGATCATACTTGGCATGCCAGCACAACCTCAACTGAGTTTGTATGTGCAACTTGCTGGAGGGTCTGCTTGTCATGCATCAGACTCCTCAGCCACTCAAAAAACTGTGGTGGTACCCGGTAACCCACGAAAGGTGCAATCTCCATGGTCTACCAAGACTGATGACTGCCAGTGATGATGATTCCAACTTGTGGGAATAGGGAGTGACTGAGCAGTTAAGGCATCTTTCAACATGAGTTTATGCCCTACTTGTTGCCAAAGACTGCCCCCACTGAACCCAGTTGTAAATGAGGACCAGATAATTTGGGCTGGGTAGTCAAAGGCGACTGGATGTGACATATGTCACAGCACTCCTTCATGTGGCATTGGCTACAGAGAGTTGCCTTAGCTACACTAATCTAATAGGCTGCTAATCTAAGGAGGACTTTAATCTTTTTGATTACTCACTACTTCAGGAAGCGATGAAATTTAAATAAATCTTAAAGCTAAACAGATACTAGGAGAGTTCTCTTTATTACAGAAGTAAACCCTTTAGTTAGATCATCTTCCCATTCTGTTCTGTCCCTGGGAATATGGATGTCACAGTACCCAAGTACCTCACACTCATTAGAGGGTTAGAGAAGTACCATACTTATTTTACAGATAGAAAATGAAAGAACAGTGCATATTAAATGATTTGCCCAAGGTTGCATAACAATTGTGTGCCTGAGATAGATCTGGAACATAGGTCTTCTGAGTTCTACTCCATTTTCCTCTTTACCAGAAAACCCCTCTTGCCTGCCAGGATTATTTTCTCTTGCCTGTGGCTAAAAGTACAGGAGTATTGATATTCATATTAGAATTAGATGTGAATCTGAGCTTCAGAATTAAATCTTTATTCAAATTCTCTGTAATTGCTTACTATAGAATAAGTTAATGCATATGAACAATTACTGCAAGGCAGCTGTTGATCACTAAACCCTTCTTCTCCTTTTACCCTATGTTATATTGTTCAGATAGCCATGCCCTTAGAAATCAAAAGCAGGACATAGAATTATAGAAAATTAGGGTTGAAAGGGACCTCAGGAGGTCATCTAGTCCAACCCACCGCTCAAAGCAGGACCAGTTCCAACTAGATCATCCCAGCCAAAGCTTTGTCTAGCCAAGGCTTTGTCTCGATCACCTCCAGGGATGGAGATTCCACCACCTCTTTGGGTAACCTGTTCCAGTTTCACTACCTTCCTCATGAGAAAGTTTTTCCTAATATCTAACCTACTTCCCTTGCTGCAACTTGAAACCATTGCTCCTTGTTCTGTCATCTACCACCACTGGGAACAGTCCAGCTCCATCCTCTTTAGAACCTCCTCTATGCACTCTGTGCCATCTTCCAGGTCACTAATGAAGATATTAAACAAAACCAGCTCCAGGACTTACCCCTGGGCCACTCCACTTGAAACTGGCTGCCAACTAGACATCAAGCCATTGACCACTACCCTCTGAATCTGGTGATCCAGCCAGTTTTCTATCCACTTTACAGTCCATTCATCCAACTCATATTTTCTTAGCTTGCCTGCAAGAATGTTGTCAAGGTATACCATATCCACTGGTCTCCCCACATCCACAGAGCCGGTCATGTCATCATAGAAGCCAATCATGTTGGTCAGGCATGAGTTGCCATTGATGAATCCATGCTGATTGTTCCTAATCACCACCTTCTTCTCCAAGTGCTCATAAATGGATTCGTGGAGGACCTGCTCCATGATTTTTCCAGGGACTGAGGTGAGGCTGACTGGTTTATAGTTCCCTGGATCTTCCTTCCCTTTTTTAAAAATGGGCACTATATTTGCCATTTTCCAATCATCTTGGACCTCTTCTAATTGCCATGAGTTTTCAAAGATGAAGGCCAGGGGCTCTGCAGTCACATTTGCCAACTCGTTCAGCACCCTAGGTGCATCCCATCTGGCCCCACGGAATTGTATAACTATGTCCAGCTTTTATAAATGGTTCCCAAGCTGTTCTTTCACCATAGATGGCTGCTCACCTCCTCCCCAAACTGTGACATAGGGCTGAGTGAGGGCTGTGCAATGCTCTTCAGTGGCACCTCTTTACCTCCACCCCAGACTTCAGAAAAACTGAGAGAATTAAATCCAGAACTGCAATCCAAAAAGCCACTAAAAGGCTACCTAATCCTGGAAATGCCTAAACTGCCTAATTGCCTTCACTTATTTTATTTAGAACAACTCCAGCCTGAACTAGAGGTTTATGTGGGTTTTGTATATGTGCATTCACTCTTATGCGATGACCCTTTTTATACTCCAAATTAGTTATATGCAAGGTAAATTTACTCTTATGCGATTGTCATTGGCATGCTCCCCCCTCCCCCAAGCAGGTAAGTCTATGGGAGGAGCGGAAAGGGCTGTGGGGCTGGGGCCCCACTCACCCCAGTCACTGCTAAAGCTGCTCTGGGAGTGGCCAGTGCCAGCTGCCTGCAACCATACCCTGAACCCCCCGGGGCTCTGCTTGTCCCCACTCACCCCAGCCCCTGGGCTGTGCCATGCCCTGGTGCAGGCAGCTGGCGTTGGCTGCTCCTGGGGTCTCTGCAACAGGGGCTAGGGTGAGTGGGGACAAGTGGAGGACCTGTGGGGATGGGGCACAGTGCAGCTTCTTGCTGCTCACCCCAGACCTTGCTGCAGTGGCCCCAGGAACAGCCAACACCAGCTGCCTGCAGTTGCTGGGCTGCGCTGTGCCCTGAACTCCCTGGGGCTCTACTTGTCCCCACTCACCCTAGCCCCTGGTGCAGTCGCCCTGGGAGTAGCCAACACCACCTGCCTAAAACATGGCATGGCACAGCCCAGGGGCAGGGCAGGGGGTATGGCTCTTGCTGCTACACGCACCCCGGGAGGGCTGTAGGTTGGTGTGCTGCATCAGGCTCTTCCCAGGGGGCCCGTGCCCCCAGATCTGTGCATGGGACAAGAGTAGGCTGCCACCTTCCCCGAGCACTAGGAAGAGCCAAGTTCCACCACTGGCCCCAACCCACAGCGGCAGCCTGCTCTTGTCCCAAGCACAGATCTGGGGGTACAAACCCCTCCGGGAAGAGCCCAGAGCAGCTCCCCAGGCCTGCAGCCCTCCCAGGGTGTGCGTAGTGGTAAAAGCCTCATCCCGCACCCACTGACAGTTCCCTCCACTTCGCCCCCCGCTGCAGCCATGGGAGCAGCCAACGCCACCTACCTGCAGCCGCTGGGATGTGCCATGCCCCTCCCCCCCCCCCTTCCCTAGCCCCAGCCTTACTCCCTTCCTTCCTCACCACCATGGGAATGTATCCCTATTTGTTACCTTATAAACTGGGTTTCCTTTATGCAAATTCAATTTATGTGAATTTTTCTGGGAACACATGTACTGCATAAAGCAAGGAAAACCTGTACTTGGTACCTAGCTCCTACCTAGGCCCAATCAGGATCAGGTGACCATGACAACAAAAAACTACCAACAATCCAGCTAATTCAGCATCTTCTCTGGCAGTAGCAAGTAGCAGATGCTTTAGACTAGGGGTGTCAATAGGGGTGTCAAACTAACCTAGTGCCCCAGGCCAGATTTAGACCCGCAGGCTCATTGCCAACCGGATCCAACCCAGGGCATGGAGCAGTGGCAGCAGGCACCAAAATAGCAGTGAGGCAAGTGGCCATGGGCCCAGTGTGTACTTGTCATGGCAGAGTCATGCAAGTGGCAGTGAGCCAAGTGGCCACAGGGTGACTGAGGAGTATGTTGCAGAGCCCTCGCTTGCCCCTGTGCCAGCAGTGGCCATGTTTACTGAGACTCTAAGGCCCTGAATTCTGAGGCAGGCCCTGTCCACTATTAGCCATGTCCCCAAATTCCCTAGCCCACCAGCAACCTCATGGGCCAAATTGAGCGACACTGCAGGCCAGATATTTTAGAAGAAACCCCTGCTTTAGAAGAAAAGTATAAGAAACAAGGTGATCCATCCCTGACATACCTTCCCAATCTCCATGAATGGGTTGAATCCTTAACCACTGATATCTCTATAAATGTATTGAATCCCTTTTTGAATCTGGTTATACTTTTGCCATCCATGACATCTGGTGGAAATGAGTTCTGTATGTTAATTATAGGTTGTGTAAAAACAGGACTTTCTATTGTTTGTCTGAAACCTGCTGCCTGATGATGCAAGAACTAGAGGACTCCCAACAAAATGATGAGGCATAGTAAATAACAGTTCCTTTTTCACTTTTCCACTCCATTCATGGTTTTATAAGACTGCTACCATATCCCATCTCAGCAGTCTTGTTTCCAAGTTGAAGAAATGTCCAGCTTTTCCAGTCTCTCTAGATGGAAGCCACTCCATGCCTCTGATATTTTTGTTGCTTTTCTCTTCCCCTTTTCTAGTTCCAGTATATCCTTTTTGAGACTGAGATGGGGCAGCCAGAACTTTACCCAGTATTCAAATATGGGTGGTCCGTGACTTTATATTATTCATAATATACAAATTAATTGTATGTGTGTGCCTGTGTGTGTGTGATTTTGTGTTTCAATTCCTTTCCTAATGATTCATAACATTTTGACCTAACATTTTGGACTTTTTGACTGCCACTACACATTGAACCAGTGCCTAAGTCTCCTGATGGGAATTTACATTCTCAAAACATCCTTACACATATCAACAGGACTGGGGAAAATTGCATGTGTGGCCATTTTCTTTTATAATATCTGTAGTGTTGTCATCACACAATTGTTCTACAACAGCCTCAAGGTTAGTGAATTAGCCAAAGAAGTGAGGAACAGGATTTTAGGCCATCTTCAAGGGGATGGACTAGATGACCTATGGAGGTTCCTTCCAGTCCTACTTCTCTATGATTCCCTATAATGCTCACCCTGAGTTCAAATCCATACCTTCCAAGAAAATGTTTTAACCATCAGGTAATTGACTTCCTGTTGAAAGATTACCACTGTAAAGCAAAGAAGGTGAAGTTAATGGGCCAGAAAGAAAACACAAAAGGAAGCCTGACTCCGTTCTCTAGTGGTCTGAACTCTCTCAGGATTAGGAGGGCATTAAACCCAACTATCTTCCTGGACAAGTGCTCTAACCTGAAGGCTACTAGCAAATATGTGGGCACTGCCACCTTTTAAAAGAAAAGGGTGTCCTCTGATCAGTTCTTTTAGGCTAAGTACAGATAGTCAAAAAGCTTGAGGCTGAATTGATTCACTCTTTGCAGGTTAGTCTAGGCTGTGTAGATTAATTGATAAGCAAGTGAACAGACATTCACTTTTGATTCTGGAAATGCAGCTATGTGCGTGCAGTGTCTCAGGCCAGAAGCTGGCAGGCACTAGAGCATACCTCCCTGCTCAGCTGGAGGAGACAGCTTGGGCCAAAGCTAGTTTGCCCACCCTTTGAGTGGGGGGGAGGGGATTGGGAAGAGAGGTGCAAAGCATCCTGGGATGCTGGGGAACTGTGAATAAACTTGAATCTGGAGGGCATCTGGGACAGAAGTTCAATAAACCAATTTAGCTTAAATCAGTTAGGTCTTATACTACAGACATCCAAGTTTATCTTAAACCAGTTTCAGCCATTTTGAAAGCATTTCAGGTGGACTGAAATTCTGGGCTAAGTACAGGCAGTCAAAAAGCCTGAGGCTGAATGGATTCAATCTTTGCAGATTAGTCTAAACTGTGTAGATTGAATCAATAAGCAAGTGAACAGACATTCACTTTTGATTCCAGAAATACAGCCACATGCCTGCAGTGGCTCAGGCCAGAAGCCAGGGGACAATAGAGGAAGCCTCCCTGCTTGCCTGGAGCAGACAGCTTGGGCCAAGCTAGCTTGATCACTTTGCAAAGGAGGGTTTGCAGGGGAGGTGCAAAGCATCCTCGGATGCTGGGGGACTACGTGGTAACTTGAATCTGGAAGGGATCTGGGACAGAAGTCCAATAAACCAATTTAACCTAAATCAGTTAAGTCTGATACTACATCCATCTGGGTTTATCTTAAACCAGTTTTGGCCATTTTGAAAGCAGTTTATGTGCACTGAACTTCTGTTGTGTTACCGTTTTGAACCAGTTTTTGGTCTCTTATACCAGTTATGTGTAACGTCTGTCCCTAGCCCTGTTGTGTTACAGATCTGAACCAGTTTCCAATCACTTATACTGGTTTATGTGTAATTTATGTCCCTAACCTTGAAGAATGGATATCAGTATCTACTCTCATGGAGAATTCTAAGCCCCAGATTTCATGAGAGTGGAGATACCTGCCTGCAGCTCTGAGTCAAATGTCTTGGCTCCGTACGCTCTTCTCTGCATTTCTTATCGGTTAGCTCTGGTCATCTTCATGCTCTGCAACTGAGGTTTTGGGGTCCTACCCTGAAGCACCTTTCTCCACATATAATAATACCAATAACACAGCAATCTAACAGTTAGGTGTTTTAGGACCTAATTTGGACATGCCCAAGTCTTTTACAGGATCAAGCTCTTGATGTAACCAGCCAATAAGGCTTTGTCTATTTTGTTTATAGCCAATGTAAACGGTATAATCTGCTCATTGTATTCCAGCTAGGAAGTTGATTAAGATAATTTCTAACTTTCTAGTTCCTAATAACTAAGGCCAGAGCATGTAAAACTTATATTATGGCAACACTGTGGAATTTTTCTTAATGAAGCAGAAATAGACACAAAGGAAAAAAGAGAATAAAGACATAATAAGCTATTAGCTATGCAGACAGTCAGGCCAGCTAAACCATTACAACCCAAAATCTACATAATTCTAGCTCCTCTTCCCTTTAGGGCCTATGTCTTTTGTAGCTGAGACAACAGCTGTATCATACTGTTCAGCCCCAGGAAGGCTGAAACATGCATCCGTGACTGCTAGAACCATTCAGCCTTGGCAAATCAAATTTTCAGGCTCATAGCTGACAGCATTAAATATTGCTAAATCTAGTCAGTCTTACAGCCTTGATGAAAATGTGCTGGGAATTGTCCATTTCACCTTGAACTCTAACCTCATCTGAAAAATACTGGTGCTTGCCTCTTCAGATCAATGTAACTAGAAGTCTTAGCAGCATTTCATATTTCTGCTGCTTGCAAATTGCCCATTCCATAGAAGGTCAAACTTATAGTACAATCTTTTTTTTTTTTCAGTTTGTTGGGGTATTTTTTTTACACTAGTTGTTGTATTCAGGATGCATACAATGAACTTAGCAAGCAGAATTCACAAATGCCGAAAGGATTTGAGAAGTAATGGTATACATTTGGGGAGGAAAAAATCAGTTGTAGGAATGCATTGCAGTTTCATTATTGAAACACCAACACAAAGATTCTCATAATGAATGGATATAATTCCATCAAAATTCCATAAAAAGGAATCCCACTAGTACTACAATTATGGTGAGAACATGCTTAAAATTATAAAAAATACTGATAAATACCTCAAAATGCACTGTTCCTTCTAGACAAAGAGTCTTGTTTAGCTAGCTGTGGGTATTATGCTGCTGTTAAAGGGCAAGGTCTACCTATGATTTAAGGCAGCAATAAGCAAAGGAGTTCAGATCTCAAAAGAATGAAAGACATATTGCAGGGCTGTGGTGCAATATCAGGTGAAGTGTTAAACCATTTCTGTGTTTCTGGCCATAGCTTCTAATGTTGGCACAGTGTATAACGTACAACTGGTCAGTCAGTTTCCCATAATAGCCAAAGTCATAGGGTACCATCATAACAGTTTGTTTATAACCTCTTGCCATCACGGATATTATTTGACCAAAAAAGTATCTCTATTACGGGCTTTCCTTACAATACACCAAGATAATTATACTATGAAAATACTAGTGCTCAAATCTTCAGGTGTGTTCAGATAAGTGCGTGTGTGGTTTGCGGTGCCTGAAAGCTGTTTGAGGAGCTACAAACTGCATGCGGCACACATGCACGTGTGCACTAATTAGCAGTGTGCTGCCAAAATTTAACACCAGCAGATCCCAGCGTCAAATAAAAATGCTGCTAAAAAAGGCATTGAGGCGCATGTGGCAGCAGCGTACACCTCCAGAAAGAGAGCCTAGCTAGCCAGAGCAACAGTCTGGTTGCCAGCAAGGCTCCATGTGGCCTGATCAGCAATGCTGCTGCCCTGGGAGGCCCCCAGACCCCAGGTAAGGCTGCTGGGGCCGGCCCAGGTACTGGCCCCAACACCACCCAGGTCAATTTGCCTTGCACCAGACACACGTGCAAGGGTGTGCCCTGAGCCAAAAAGCAGCAGCACAAATATGTGCCACTGTTATCTGTGCCACAGGAAACGTGCACCCTTGCACTTAATACACCCTACAAGTTAAATTCTGACTTCCTGTTTATGTACATATCTTCAATTGTAGATTTATCTTCACATATAGAGTAGCAAAACTGGAAACTAAATGAGGTCACAAAGAAAAGACCTTGCCAGATTATCTTCAAAACATGTTCAGAGATCTGATGGGTATTTCCACTCTCATCTATCCTAAATTTTGTATATGTTATTTTAAAATATTTGGAAATCCAAATAGTTGGATAGTCCAAGACAATCTGTAATGCAGAAATGATCTGTTTTTCAAACAGACATTCAACTGCTCAACTAATTTGTATGCAGAGTTGTCATAAATGCATGTGGAGGCTGATTATTTGTGCCCTCAGATAGCCAATTAGATATCCATGTTAGTATCCAGTTTATACACATAAATGTAGTAACTTGCCTGTATTCATGATGGATAAATGAAGTTGTTTGCCAGGTGTTTTTGAAGATCAAGCTCTAAATTATAATGATTTATGCGGGGATTTCTATGGAACAGGGATGACATGCCTATTTGCTCTCTAAGGAATGCTGAAGGTTTGTTTTTTTTCAAGTAAGCCTAAAATGAATCTCCTAAATCCATATTCAGCACCTAAAGATGCAAAGCACTTCTAAAAATCAGGACATGGATTTATGAAACAACCTTAGGTATCCAATTTTTATGATCTTGGCTGGTGATTTCAAGTACAATGGAGGGAGACGTAAAAGACCATAATAGTACTGATTCTGGAAAAAAACAACATGCAGCTCCTACCTTCCATTAAGATGAGCAAAATATCCCTTAAAATGGTGATGGTTGTTGCCAAAACAAAGAAGGAGAAGACAAATGTGCAGATGGGGTCAGCTATTTTGTATTCTGGCTAAAAGAAAAAAAGATAAACATGGTACTAAATTAAATCCATCATTTTCAGTTGCTGGCTGGCTTGTTTAATTAGCTAATCCCAGAGTGCTATAATCCATACACGACACAGAAACTGTTACAGATATTCTCTGGCAGCTTTTGAAGGCCTCAAATCACTAAGGATGAAAAAGAGAGAGAAAAACAACTGTATCTTCCTTATGGCTTAAATGCTGAGGAAAAACTGTTCTGATCTCAACAGCCATTTTATTCCTTGAAATGAACATAATTGCCATTGACTAATATATGATATATATCACTGAGAGAGAGAAAAACATTTACTTAGTATTTAATGACAAAGTTATGGAAATAGCTTTATTCTTAATTGCTATGAAGGTGAGTAAACTAATAAAACTGACCTTAAAGAATATTATAAGTGCACTAATTAGCACACTAATGCTCTGAAATAAGTCCCCAATGGCATGAACAAAAGCTGCCCTCACACTGGCATTGGCCAAAACTGGCTTCTGTTGTGGAGCTGACATATGTTCATTGGCTTGTGCTCCGTGACTATGTCCATGGCCAGCCTGGTGTAGAGTCAAACTTATTCTGAAAGAGATGTAGTGCTGCAAATGTCAGTGATATCTTTCCATCAGAAAACAACACCCTGACATACTCCTTAGAGCAAAATCTAACTATCCATCTGGGTATCTGTAAAAATACATTTTCCCCATGTCAGGAAATCCCCCAAAGATTGAGGATTTTAGAAAACTTACATGATATTAGCTATCACTGCACAGCCTGAAGTAATGAGCATCACTGTGGCTTCAATCTCATAATTTGGGTGAAGGAGCCTGAGGCTAGCCAAATATGTCATCACGCCAGTCACCATCCAAATGATCATCATTGACATCAAAGCTCCCAGAATTTCTAGGGGTTAAACAGGTGAGTTTTAATAGCATTCTAATTAAAGGGCAAGGAATCGTTAATAAATTAATGCTAGTGCTTTCAGATTTCTGGGGTTTTTTCTCATGTTTTCACAGGTCCTAACATTCTTACCAGATTGGGTGCAAATAAGTCTGGCTTTCTCAAGGCCAACTCTTATTGCAAACCCACTGGCCTAGTTTGGGGTTAGAGTACTGATGCTTGTTCACACAAGGTTACATGAAGGGGCTTTAGCCACAGAGAGAATGGTAGGACAGTCAGGCATACATTCAGTTCTGCCCGAGGCGGATCCAGGGGAGGTGTGGCAGTGTGGTCACACCCCCGTCAGCGGTGTGGCACATGTGCAGTGAGTTGTCTGATCTCACTGGCATACCAGTGCAGCTCTTGCCGAAGCGCTGTGTGTGCTGCGAGCTCTGAGTTCACAGCGTACAGATGATTGTTGTACACAACAGCTGATTGTCGTAGGCTCTGACTCAACTGAGCCACACAACAGACAGGGGCATAGCTGCACTTCCCTCTACTTGATCCTGGATCCAGCCATGGTTCTGCCAGAAGTCTTTCAGCCTCCAGGGCTATGCCACCTTCTCCAGATGAAAGCAGCTGTGTTGTCAGAAGGCATTTACTGCTTGCTGAGCTGCATTCATATCAGCAAATTTTCCAGCAAAGCTACATTATTTCCAGGGTGTAATCTAGCTCTGCTGGCAGAACTTTGTAGTATAAAAGGAGCCCAAGTGTCTGCTGCTTCCTGGTGCAGAAAGTAGAACTACTGATCACCATGTGACTTGCATCTTGTGATTCATACTTATTTATGCCCAGTTGCCCACCAACGCATCAGTGAAAATTGAAATTTGCTGCCAAATGAAAGACTCAAGAGGTTTGCCAACATCCAGAATGGACAGTGGCTATCACACCAGCCTAAAGTGTCAAGATTTTGATTTTTCTGCACTTTTACACAGACAAATACATGTGAAAATAAGTATGTATAATTTCTAAAGTACAGGCTTCTGTAGACATGGAGTCCAGCTATTCTTTAATTTTTTTAAATGTACATATGCGTAAAAACTTACATACCCACAAAACATGACTGGCACTTGGACCTTCAGCTTCTCAAGACAGAAGATGAAATTATAGCCCTACTGAATTTGATAGGGGTTGTGTCACTAACTTCAAAATGGGTCAGGGTTTAACCCAGGACTTATGTCTGGTGGACTGGTGGTTTAATTTCTCTCTCTCTCTCTCTCTCTCTCTCTCTCTCCCCTCCCCCGCACCCCTCCACGGCCCCCCCCACTTTTCTGGCTCCTTTCATCCAGAATTGTTTGTTTTTGTTGTGCTTCAGTGAAAATACATATTTCTCAATAATAAGTGAAGTGTATTAGCAAAAGCATATTTGCAATCACAGAGCAGTTTATTAGTGCTAAAAAGCATTTTAATAAAACATTAAGCAGTCTCCCTTACACTATTGGTACTACCAGGATACATTAATTCTATTATATAAAATTAGGACCTGCTTACACTATCTATTTGAGTACACACTACTCATTCTTTCAACTATGTCTTTATTGGCAGCTTGACCACTACACGGTCTCTACTCTAGTCTATGTGCTTTGACTAAGGCTGTGAGCTGAAAGACAAAGATGGTTTAGATGGCCACACCTAAAACAGCCCTGTTCTACTGGTCTAACTATACCAGTGTAACTAGCCAGTATCAAGTTACCAGAATAAATAGGAAGAGTTTCCCACATAGACACACCCTAAGAATTTCTCTAGATCTAACTAGTGTCCATGCAAAGGACTTTTGGAGATGCAATTTTATTGTATAAAAATTTAGGAGGAGTAGCGGATAAAATTAAAGGAGTACGAAGTCATGAAACTGAGACAATTGGCAAAGACTTAGATTCATAGACTTGTTTTTTAAAAAACAAATTGGATCTTTATTCTACAAAAATATGGCCTAGTTCAAACAGGAATTGGTTGAGATAAGTTCTATGGCATGTGCTGTACAGCAAGTCAAACCAGAAATTCACTTATGACTTTGTAAACTACATATGGCTTAAAATACCTTTTGAATTTTTTCTCCTGGATCATCTCTGATATATTTGAAACTTCCCTGGTTGACAGTGCTAAATATTTCCACTCTCTTATAAAAATGTAAGGTTCCAGTCTCAAGGCACCCAGACTAGTCTCAACCCATGAGCTTATTCCAAAGCAATAAATGCCACCAACACATTGAAAAGCAACACTGATAAAGGAAACTGGAAGGGTGGCAACATTGAGAAACGGAGACACAAGACAGCAGAGGCAAAGGAACTTACCATTTCGCAAGAAAATCTCAATGTGCCTGTATAAATGATGCAGTATAGTATTGAACTGTTCAGTACTTAAATGGGTCCATTGCCCTATCTTTATTATCATTATTACTTTTCTAAAGACTTTTATTTACCAGGAGATTAAGGCTTTAATCCTGCTTCTGCCAAGTGAATGAGAATTCTCCTACTGACTTGAAAAGAAGCAGGAGGAAGCTTTTCCCTATGTTAAAAAGTGAATTGAAAAATACTTCAGCCTAATAAACTGCTCTCCAGTCTTGTATTCATTCCTTCTTTGAGGTTCGCTGATTTGCTGTTTTCCAATTTATGAGGTATCCTGAGAGCCTTGAGAACATTAGTACATTATCTTCACGTACCAACAGATCTGCGCCTGATCTGAGTATACTTTCCAGTGCCTTGCCATGATGAATTGCCTTTTCTATTTTACATGGTCATAGTACACTACATTCAGTACCTGCTCTGTGCCATCCAAAAGTTAACTGTTTAGTTGGAGGTTTCGATGATAACCACAGTGAGAAGAGGCTGATCAGGAAACTTGTCAAGTCAACCAGGATGTGCGCTGCATCGCTCATCACAGCAAGACTTCCTGCAATCCAGCCACCTGTGTAAACAAACATGATTTAATGATTTTCATCATTATACTCTTGTCATAGCATTGGATAAGTGGATTGACCCAAAGACCTTTGATGTAAATCTAGGGAAAGTCCCTTTCTAGTGATCATAGGTGGCATGATGTAAAACTCTTATAAACTGAGAGAAATTTGTATCATGTTCATGGATTCAAATGCTCCTAGTTCCCCAAAATAATGTTTTATTTGTGATATCTTCTTTGTCCCAGATGATTGGATGAAAATATCCAATGAATGGTAATTTTAAGCATATAGCAGCTCCTTGGAATTATGGTTTAATTGTTAACAATTTGCCTCAAGCATCTTGCAAAAAATGGATGTTATTGTTCCATTATCTATCTCATACTTCATTACAATTAACTGATATTGTTATTAACGCACAATGGTACACTATGAAATCATCACTTATGATGGGAAAATACTTAAAGATGACCTTGGCTAGAAGACAGGGTAGAGATGTGTCTCATAGAATCAAAGCTGCATCAGCTTTCATGAGCAAGAGCTCACTTCTTTAGATACTATGAAAAGGACATGCACAAAGCAGTCTATCAAATAAAGTGATTTAAATAATCTTGGATAAGCCTTTTTGGTAGCTTGGTACCCAGTTTGGTATCCAGCTAGGGGCCTGGCATAATTTAGAGTAGTTGAAAGGATAGACAATAGTAAATGGGGCCAGAGGAAGAACCTAGTACATAAATAATATGCTCTGGGTCCTATTTATATGATACACAGGAGAGTGTTATAGGTGAGGGTAGGGAGAAGAACCCTTGCATACATTTACATGAGTAAACCGTATGTCAGTAGTACATGCTTTATTAGCCATTAGAACTAGGGAGAAAATCTGGTAGGATATTTTATTCACTGAAAGTTGTGGAGTTGAGAAACTAGATGATCAATTGTGGAGCTGAGAAACTAGATGATCAAATCAGCAGGGACAAAAAAGTGAAAAAAAGGCCATGGAAATGACTCAGAAGCAATGTTATAAATGTTATAAAAAGCAACAGGCTACTCTCAAATTCCTTGGAGCAAAATACTGGAGACCCCAAATCATGTCCTCTGATTTTCTGTGAATCTTTTTATTCCAGAAAGGTGGCAAATATTAATTCAGTTTTTTTTCCCCTGTAAGGCAGGTAAATCTTATAGATAATTTGGTTGCATGGCTATTCAACAATTACACAGCTTGGTATCAAAGACATAATGAGCATGGACCTTGCTATCTGAAGGGTAAAACTCTTAGGAATAGCTTTCATGAATACATAATGTTTTTTACCTATTTAGCGTTCAGCCAAAAACTCTCCTTGAAGGGGAAGCTAGACAAAAGTCTGTGTTGCCTCATAGGGGTGCCTAAATAGACCAACACCTTAAAAAAAATTAAATGATGCAAAATCATATGAACAATATTTGCTCCTTCAAGGGTGCATCTACATGAAGTACTAAACCACGGTGCAGTACGGGCAGTTACTGCGTTATGCATACGGCGCATAGATTTCACCGCTACGTCACTGTAGCAACATGTGATAACTGGGGAGTATGCTGCTATGGCGACATAGATGGTGATCACGTATAGACCTGCGTGATGCTACATCACTATAGCATGTCATACAGTGACATAGCATGTCACTACATCGCCATAGGGCAATGTGTATATGCACCCCAAAATACTTACCAAAATATTATACCATGTTCCATATGCATGGAACACAAAGCATGTTTTTCTTCTCATGAACCCTTCCCAATAAGGCTTCCCATTTACTGGCACCAATAGATGCTAAGCAAAAAGGAATAGCAATGATTGTACGAATTTCTGGCAGCTCAATTGTGGCAGCAAAATAAAAGAAGACAACAGAATGGAGATTACACAAAATGTGAGCAATTTGAGGTACATATAAAGATGAAACAAAAAAAGTCTCAAACCATATTTTCCATTGTGACACATCACCTAACACTGCACAATGGCTGTAACACAGATGTTTTCTAAGTATTTTACACAGCAACGTATATAAAGACCTTGTGTGATATGCTGCAGCCTTAAGAAGCTGGGATGCAAAACTTTTTTCAGTTAACTAAGTTTACAGAAAACTGAATGTGGGATTTGTCCCTTGTGTTTTGGATACTTTTTATTTTGTTGCGCCTTTTTCATTCAGATTTACAAACTACCTGCTCTAAACTGCTCACCTTGAAAATTTTATGGAGATGATGCCAAACTATTATTTTATGCACTGCTGGGTTGATTCATACCAAGAAAAGTCTCTGAGACCTCAGCTTGTGTGTCTCAGCAACATGGCCATGACTTCCCGTTCAACTGTCTGATACAGGTAGGGTTAGCTCTAATTCAAGGTGCCAGAATAGAATTAAAGTCCATTAAAATCCACATTTTGCCTTTAATGGCTAATGTTGCCATGTGAGCACTTCTACGAAGGATATATGTGAGGAAATATATATGTCATCAATCTGACTAATGGCTCCATAACCAAGGAAATTGCTGTGTGTCAGCATTAAAAGAACAGAAGTGAAAGACCATTGGAGGATGAACTTGCCTTAATTTCCATAGTCTTAAAGCTCCATCAAAAATGCCCCGTTTTGAAAGTTATTTGAAGCCAAAGCAGATATACTGTGATGTAAACACAGACTTCATTTGGGTGTATGGGGATCCAAAGAAAGAAACATTTTTCTGCAAATGAGATACATATTCGTTTCTGTTGCTTATCCCAATTTAGCCTACATGAGTATTTTGCCCTTACAAAGGGGGGAAGGATAACATGTTCTTTGCTTTCAAGAGGAAGGTGTATAATAGCTATAAGCTTTATTGCTTTGTAGCAATATTCCAAACAAATGGCTTCTGTGATTGATTATTACTCATAGTGGCTGTTTATTGCTTTGTATACTATGAAGCTATAAAAATTGTCAGTCACTCAGTGGTCAGTCATCTAACACATGCTGTCTAACCTAATGATTAAAAAAATTAAATATATGGTTCATAATTGCAATAATCCCCATAGACCGCTGTCTGTAACTGCAGTTAATAACTGGTTTGTCGGAGTTTAATGGTCTGAAGCAAAATGGTCTTGAAGCCTGTTACTCAGCTGTCACTGCAAGAATCTGAATGATTCATTAGGCAAAAAGAAACATTTAGTTAACATATCATCTGTCCTTCCAATTATCCTTTAGCACTGCTGCATTCACCACATTTAAGCATGCTGATTATATGGCTTTGTTAATAATGCATTCCTTCTGGCCCCAGAAATTGCTGCATGGAGATGAGTAGCATGCACCAATATTCACAGGGTGAAATTCCCCCACTCACAAACAACTCAGGTGGAGCATATGTTTTGGGGAAGGGGTTGAAGAGGAAAATTCATGCTCTAAAAGAGGGTCAGCATAAAAGACAGCAATGCAGTCCACCAGTGCAGTCCTTCAGTCTTCAGATGAAAAGACTGGAGTACCAGACATTTCTCTTTGCCTTAATTTCCTGAGAGAGACCAGTCAGATCACTTCTTCACTTTTATAGAGTTTGAAGGTTACTAGAGCTATATGAGCATGGGTTCTACGTTACTCGCTACCCTATATGGGGCTGATATACAAAATCTTTTTGCAGTACATATGTTTCTTCACAAAGTCCCTCCCATCAGGGCTGAAGTGGCATGTATGGCTTTGTTCTTAGCTAAAATAACTTAGTTGAAGGGGATGAAGATAAAATGGGAAAAAATAGCTGCTTACAATTACCACTTTTAGAAAGGAATTGTTCATAGTGTATCAACAGGATTTTAGTGGACATAATGCTTCAAGAATGAGCAAAGGAAAAATTAGGTTGGAGGTCAGGCGGCAAGTCCAACAAGTAAGGCATAACTCACTAAGGAATATTCTTCCAAGGAAAAGTAGCATGGTCAAATGCTGGCTGGATTTATTCATCCAGAGCAAGCCAATGCCCGTATCTGAAGATAACTTCCATCCTGATATAACTCCCTTGATTTATGTGAATTATATAGATCAGTGGTGCTCAACTGATCCAGCCTCATGGGCCAGATGAATAAGAGAAGTGGTGGCAGTATCCTGGACACCCTGGATTTTGGTCTTATGTTTATTCAAATTGCGTAAAGACTACTGTACAACACAGGTTTTACTTCATATTGTACTGATGTGTACCATCATCATCTCCTGACTTGAAAAAGAAAGTCTTGCATTCAAAATTTTGTCTATCTTTATGCCAACTATATAGTTGGTCCAATAAAAAATAACACCCCAACATTTAACATAACTTGTTTGAAACTTTGAAGAGGAAACTTGGAAATATGATGTAAGATTATTGTATTAGAAGTGCTTCCTAATTTTAACCAGTGATTGTAGGATCATCAGAAAGTAGAACTAGAAGGAAACTCATGAGGTCTTCTAGTTCAGCTCCTTGTTCAAGGTAGGATCATCCCTAACTAAAGCATCTCAGCCAAGTGTCTGTCTAACCTGATCTAGAAAATTCCCAGGGATGGAGATTCTTCAACTTTTCTAGGTAGCCTGTTCCAATCCTTGAACACACTCATAGTCAGAACGTTTATCCTAATCTCCAACCTAAATTTCCATTTCTGGTGTCAGATATACATAAAAATGTTTGAATAATTAACTAAATAGGGATTTTTTTTTAATTGGAGAATAGGAAGTAGTTACTTTATCCAAATTGTCTCTCCCTGTCAAACAAAGATCACAATGTGTACAGAAGTACACAAACATGATGATGTTTGAGAACAATATGGAAGGGCATTGATGGCAAAACATAGTTATTTATGTCTAAAGAAAGAATACTCCCCTATGATCTCTGCAATCATGAAGATGAGGCAAATGACTGATGCTGCACAGAGCTTCCGCGTGGCTTGACACTGTTCTCTTTTTCTGCTCTCATAGGACTTTGACTGGCTTTGGCAATCGCACAGCAGGTTACATTCAGAATCCTCTGGTTCCTCCTGGTGCGTATCTTGGCTTAAGCTGTTCTTTTGCAGTTCTATACTATGGGATTGAAAGAAAGAGAAGGTAGAAAGGTATTACTATTTAGGGGCCCAATCTTGCAATTCACCCATGTGAAGATGTATAATAGGATATAATATGTATAATAACTGTATTTATAATAACAGTTGTATAATAACAGTATTTGTACTGTTGGATTCGTTTTTATTATATCAGGAGCAGCTGTGGCAGCAAATGCTATGAATGAGGTTGCAAAGCACTCATATAATACATAGTAGTGAGAAAGCACCACTGAATTCAGCAGGTGACTCACAAGAGGTCCATCTACATGTCATCACTGCTCTCTCAGGGGGCAATGTTTTGTCTGCAGCATGCTTGAGAGAGAGACTGTGGTGGACACCCACGGGGAGACTTCACTGCCATTTCACTTTGCATATACCACAAGCGTATCCAAGTGGGACATGCTGAAGACTGTCGTATCCTAGGAGTGCTAGAGATGTGGTATAGACAAAGCATTGCTGATATGAGGAACAGCCTGCAGAAGGAGACTTCACAAACTCATCAGGGTGGTGCTATGTCTCTTTCATGTGGTTGGGCCAAGTTTTCTATTTTTCATGGTCTCCTTCAGATAACTTTTCATTATATACCAAAGTTAGCTACAGCACACGCTTTTCAGAAAGTCATAACTCAGGCAAATCCAAATCAAATTAAATGGAACATGAGGTCTATTTCTGTACAAAATTTCAATTTTCTATTCCCAGCAACTTTGGCAGAAAGATTATTCAAAAAAGGTCACAATTTCTTTTCCTGTAATTGAAAAAACTATATTTTCCTCACTCTCCTCAAGCTCAAAAATGGCTGAACTGCTTTTGCTTCGGAGCTTCTCAGCACACAAAATATGATCTATCTTTAGGCAAAGCCTAAATGTCAGCCCAAAAGGTCAAGAAGGATATGATGAAAAGGTTCTCTAAGATAGTCTGGTCCCTTCATACTGTTCAAGTAGCATAAAAAGTGGCAAAGGTTCAGCAAAATCCTCCCTTTGGGAATCTTCCCAGCCAAATTTAATTTGCCAAAAAAACCCTCAATCTTGCCCTTCTCAAAGCCCCCAGTATAGGAAATATGGGGCAGGGGGAGAAATGTGCTTTGACTGGAAGGCACAGTTATCCTCAGTGGCCCTTAATGTCCTTGCTGCCACACACATGCTAGGGTAGCTCTGAGACTGTTTTAATTTATTTCAGTGTCAGGAGGCCCTAAGGTAATTTTGTATCCAACCCTGTCCCTCCCACCCTTTTTCCTGCAGCAAGTAGAGCTTACATGGAAAAAAAGAACTTGTCCCAGGAGGTTAGAATGAAAACTATTATGCGGCTTTAACTAGAGCTTTTTGTTGCTACAGCTGCTCCTACTGTAAAAACCCAAAAGTAAAATCACTCTCCCCTATAGCCTGTCATGCTACTTGTGGGACAGCACTACAGTAATACATAGCTAATTCCACCCAATGATATATATGTAAAATATATACAACCATTGAACCATATAACTTTTGTGTATGCAGAGGTCCAGTCCAGAATACCATCTTGGTGTGTCTCAAATACAGCTATGGTTTCATGTTTGAAATTGGTCTTGAGTCATGATACCAAGTCGGGCTTAACTACACTCTGGTAATATCAGCCTGCTTCCACATTCCTTGTACTGGAGGCTTTCCCTTGGGAAAAATAATAACAGTTGTCCCCTAGATTTTGTTAAAGAGGGCTATTTCTTATGTTATGTGACATTTTCCATGTCATTTATGAACTTGTAGATGCCCAAGTCCCTGAGAATATAAATCCTGGAGAAAATTATGATCACCAACATGATTTTTTTGATGGTAGGAAATACTGAGAAAGGATCAAATAACAAGGAACAGTGGTAAAGGGACACATTTTTTACCTTGGGTCCAGCTCTTTCCTGTGGAAGCTGGTTGTACCTAGCCAATTCAGGATTCTTTAGAAAAACTCAACTGTGAAAACCAGTTCCACATACATTGATACCACTGTCTCAGCACGGGGGTCACATCAAGGTATACGGGGAGAGAGGAGAGGGAAAGGCACAGCAGAGTTCTGCAGACAGCTGGTATTTGGTCCATGAGGCCTGAGGCTGCTCTGCCTTCCACCAAGTCACAAGCAGTTTGAAAGTCAGGGACTGCGTCTACCTGAGACACTGATTGTGCAGTCATTACTAGTTTATACAAGTACTAAAGCACAGTAGCACCAACAAATGTCTTTTTCATGATGCTACTGTGCAGTAGCCTAATACTCCTGTGCAGCAGCGTCGCATCACAGTTGTTGCCACGCCACATTAATGTGCAGTAATATCAGGCTAGTGCGCAGTCAGCATTTCATGTAGACATGGTCAGGGAGCTGTAGACCCTAACAACTCCATTTTCCTCCTCCTGCATCAAGCAGATATAGGCAAAGGAGAGAATATCTTCCTGGTTAATTACCAAGAAAGAGGCAGGAATTTCCTTTTTCTCCTCTTTAACCAAAGTCAGCAAGTACAGATTAGCTGCACAAATCTGGTTGTCTGCACAAATCTGGTTGGAGATGTTCTAAGTATTCAGTGTTCCCCCAAGCCAGCTTAGTTCCCTAGCAGCATGGTCAGAGACTAACATGTGGTCTCTACTTAGCTGTGTGGTCTCTACTTAGCTGAGACAACTGATCCCCTCTACATGCTTCTGCGGAGTTTGCTTGGAAGAGCAAACGGTCAGATTTAATGCCCAGTGACTTGCATAGATTTCATAGATTTCATAGACATTAGGCCTGGAAGGGACCTCGGAAGATCATCAAGTCCAGCCCCCTGCCCCAGGGGCAGGAAGTCAGCTGGGGTCATAGGACCCCAGCAAGATAAACATCCAAATTTCTCTTGAAGGCGTTCAAAGTAGGTGCTTGAACCACCTGCAATGGCAGGCTATTTCAGACCTTGGGGACTCGGACAGTAAAGAAGTTCTTCCTTATGTCCAGCCTGAAATGGTCTTGGAGGAGTTTATGACTATTCAACCTTGTCATCCCTTGGGGTGCTCTGGTGAACAGACATTCCCCCAGATTCTGGTGAGCGCCCCTGATAAGCTTATAAGTGGCCACCAAATCACCCCTGAGCCTACGCTTTTCCAGGCTGAAGAGTCCCATGGCTGTCAGCCTCTCATCATAAGGTCTGTTTTCCTGACCACTGATCATGCGCGTGGCTCTTCTCTGGACTCTCTCAAGCTTCTCCACATCCTTTTTGAATTGTGGAGTCCAAAACTGGATGCAGTACTCCAGCTGCGGCCTCACCAAGGCCGAGTATAATAGGAGAATGATGTCCTGGCATTTGCTTGAGAAGCATCTGTGGATTCAAGCCAGCATTTTGCTTGCTTTACTAGCAGCTGCATCACATTGAAGGCTCATGTTCATCTTGTGGTCAGTCATGACCCCCAAGTCCCTTTCATCTCTAGTGCTAGCCAGTGTAGCACTGCTGAGCCTATAAGGATGCTGCAGGTTTTTCTTCCCAAGGTGGAGAACCTTGCATTTTTCGGTGCTAAACACCATCAGGTTCTCATCCGCCCATTTCATGAGCCTGTCAAGGTCAGCCCGGATCACTCTCCTGTCCTCAGGTGTGGATGCTTTACCCCAGAGTTTGGTATCATCGGTGAACTTGGCCAGTCCGCTTCTGATACCAAAGTCTACATCGTTAATGAAGATGTTGAACAAAATAGGTCCAAGGACAGAGCCTTGAGGGACCCCACTGGCCATGGCACACCACGATGATTGACTTCCGTCAACCACCACCTCTGGGTCTGATGGAGCCAATTCCCCAGCCAGCGGATCATGGTGGACCAGAGGCCACAGTTAGCCAGTTTTGCCAAGAGGTGATCATGGGATACCAGATTGAAGGCTTTTTTAAAGTCGATATACAACATCAGTCTCTTCCCCCTTGTCCAGGTGATAGGTCACTTGGTCGTAAAAGGAAATAAGATTGGTCAAGCAAGACCTACCCGCAACAAACCCGTGCTGGCTATCCCTCAGGATGTTGCCATTGGCCAGTCCATTAAGAATGGCCTCTTTTATAATCTTCTCTAAGACCTTCCCTGGGACTTGAGATGCTTTTGACTCATTTTGTCCCTGCGTTCCTTTATTTTCCCCACAAAAGCAAATAAATTGTGGGTAAGCCATCTGGGGAACAGGGATCACATCTGGCAGCCTGTTGCCCTGCCAGTCAGCACCCTAAAGCTGTGCTTCTATAAGAAACTTACACTGTTTCATTTTTATATTCATCTGGCTTCTCATGTTTGCCTGTGTCACTCGAAATACAGTATTTTGCTGATGTATTAGACCCAGAAGGTACCACAAATTGATTCATTCCAGATGGCTGAATTAAATACTGTAGTTTACTCACTTTCCCCTGGAGCTCCTGGCATACAAGTTTCTCCCTCTCCAGAGTTAAGATCCAGTGCTCTTCTGTATTTTGTGTGCAAAATTAATTTTCCCTTAACTTAATTTCCATTGGCTGGCACCAAAAGTTTAAAATCATCCTGGGGACTCAAGTCACAATTTGCTTATCAGTCTGCCAGGTTGGGGGAGGCAGTTCCAAAACTATCCCTGCTGTTTTCTCAGCCACCAAACACTTCTTATGGTGTTAGGAAATGATTCATTGTCATATTCTTTATGGGCTGGGTTTTTTTTTTAAATATTCAAGGTACCTTCTAGCCACCAGGTAACAATACGTTGGAATATCACCACAGGGCAAGCAAATGCTGTATTACAGAGCTCATCAGACTGAGGAGGAAACCAACACAGAGAAGATGAAGCCAGAAGTGTTACATTTAGAAGCCAGAAGTTAGGCATCTAATAAAAGTGACCTTGTTTCCAGAGGGGCTGAGCATCCACTGCTCCTTTTGAACTGAACAGGAATAAGAGGGAACAGCATCTGGCCCAACATGTTAGAAAGGCTCTTGCCAGCTCCGGAGAGTAACAGGCTTTTCAATAGCTGCTCACCACTAATTGAAGGAATCTAAGAGACAGATTTTTAAATGTGTAGAATCAAAAGCATACGATGCACAGATCTGGCCTGTCAAACCACAAACCTCCTGTGTGAGAGAGACAGGACAAGATGTAGCTTTTGAGCTTTGCAAACAGAGACCTAGATTAAAAAAATAATCTGTTCTCCATTTCCAATTCCCTTTCCTTTGTAAGAAAGGCATTGAGGGTGAATGTCACTGAGGGCACCTACTGAGTCATGCCTGGAAAGAGTAAAGAAAATATTAATACATATTGCAGATACTATACAAATCATTAACAAGCACGTTTGATTCTGGCTTCTTTTTGTTTGTTTTCATTTGATCTGTCGAGTGAATTGATCTACAAGCTGATGGGTATAATTGCCTTCCTCCTAGGTCATATCAGAGCTCCAAAGAAAGGGGAGAAGAGTGAAATCCAGCACTATCAAACTTTCCAGAAAAGTGACACCTCCCCCACAAAGGAAAACAACACTTTATCAGCATCTGACATAATAATGAAAATGTCTTTAGAAATAATACATCAAAACCATATTCACATCCTTTATCTGGGGCCATGCTGATTTTATTTGATGTTGTTCTTACCTTAGATGTTTTTAAGTCTACAGTTAGGACTGCAATTTTCAGCCATGATGTCCACAAATCTCCCAAATATTACAGGAGCAAAACAAAGGCAAATACTTACTTGTAGCACCTTTAAATGAGTTATTAGTCATCTAAGGGACAGTAACTGTGCCGGTAATTATTTTATTTAATTAGATTTCATGGGCCTCCAAAACTCATAAAATCCAACAAGAAGCAATTCTGTTGTCTTTTCTCATGTCGTTAATGTCCCATGTCTTTTGCTCTGGTACCTTCTCAATGATTTCCACAAGAGAAAGAGCCAGGAGGAATTTGAGCAGGTTAAATGCATATGGTTTTATTCACATCATTCCTAGAATGAAATTCCCCAAACAATATTCACTGAAATACTTTTCTACAGGAATCTCAACCAAACTCCAGTGGTCAGTTCCCAAGGAGTTGCACAACTTGACTCCATTCAGAAACAGAGCCAGAGCACAAGCTCTGCAGAATCTCCTCTAGCCAGATCCTGCATCTACACAGAAACTTCTCCCCAAGACTAACACGTCTTCCCAAGACTAAAAACTTGCTCTCATGCTAAGAAAAATAAAGATCTTCAAAAATGATATACTACAACATCACCTTATGATACCCGCCACAAC
Source organism: Alligator sinensis (assembly GCF_000455745.1). Taxonomy (NCBI): domain Eukaryota; kingdom Metazoa; phylum Chordata; order Crocodylia; family Alligatoridae; genus Alligator; species Alligator sinensis. The sequence continues at coordinate 186,389 of NW_005842801.1, forward strand.
AATACTACAAATTAATGTCCATTTTAAGTCTCTTTGAAGTCACTTTTTCTGAGATATCTGCAAAACACTTACTAATGGCTAAGAAGTTAGACCTAGATCCTTAAAAGATTTAGATGCTTAACTGCCATTGGTTTAATTCATCTCAACCTTAATGTGCTATGACTTTTGCTTACTATTCTGAGTAAAACAGTCTCCTTATTACCATGTGTTGCCCTCGTAAGTTCTCTTTCTCACATTTAGGATTGTAAGCTCTTTGAAGCAGGGGATCTTTTCATGATACATCTGCACAGTGTCAGTGGACAGTTGGACCCCAAATTCTAACTGGGGAGTCTTGGTAGCATGGTAATACAATAGATAAAAACATTAATACCCAAGTCTAAAGTCACATACTTTACAGGTACCAAGAAACTTCATAAACTTTCTCCCTTCTAGCTATGGAAAAAAGAAAGGACCTGGAGAATTACCTTAAAACTGAGTATTTTGAACACGAGGCAGTTCATTCCATTAATTCTGTGAAAAGGGTTTCTCACAGGAAATAGTGACCAGCAAGGTTTTTCTTTTGAATGAGGAGACTTATCTGATCTCAGCAGCAGTGCATGCAGTATCCCAGGGCCAGAGAATTGGTTTATTAGGGTAAAAAGTCCCAAGAGGCAGTTTGTGGGTCTAACGGGGAAAATCAATTTGTGAAAACCTCTCTTATACCTTGTCTGTATTAGGCTGCTTCTACCAGCAGATTGCAATAACCACCAGGAAGCTGCCAGAGCATGTTCATTTCCCCGTGGCTTCTGGTGGCTGAACTCAGAAGCTATATGATAGAAAGAGAAGGTGCCAAATACTGGAGTGACTGTGGCAGTCAGCAGAAGGTGCAACTGAGTCTAGACA
>NW_005842801.1:187301-188237 GCF_000455745.1 Alligator sinensis
ACCCTTCTTCTGCTCAGAAAGGTTGTTCTACTCCTGAAAGAAGGGATTCTACTGTATTTAGTGAGGACACATCTGTAGATTTGTTGGTAGAACTATTTTTGTAGACCAATGGTGCTCAATTTGTTTGCGGGCCAGATGAGTGGCATGGGTTTGGTCCACAGGTATAATCCACCGCAGGACCAGTCTGTAGGTGTCATCTGGCATGCCAGTCCAGCCTCACATGCTGGATCCATCCATGGAGTGACCAGATCTAGCTTCAGAGTAACCTGTGCGTTGACACAACTGCCTACACCAGCATGAACTGGTGCATGGGGCCATGTCATCTGGCTAATGAAGCTCTAAAAGGGTCCAGAGATTTGGCAGAGAGATAACAGTGGTAATGCTAATTACCTGAGTTGGATCAGGCCTGCAGGTCATAGGTTGAACACCACTGATATAGAGCAAACCTGAGACTGTGTGTATCTGATCATAAAATGGCAGGCACTATAGATGCCCAGCATATTCTAAGTAAAGATATAATTGCAATAAAAGCTACAGCATTGCTGCCTCTGACCATTTTATGCTTGTGACATTCTGCGTTTCAGTTAAAGTTTTAGCCCTTGAAGTCAGATGATTATAGGAAAATCATTGGTTTAATTAAAAATGGACATTTTAGTCCTCATAGCTACAGAGAATGTTTTGAAACTGAGCATCCAGTCTCAGAAACCAAAGGGGAATATTTAAAGAATCTAATATTTTTCAAATCTCATGATTTTGGAGGGCATGGTGGGATATCTGCAAACTTGAACTTAGCCACCTTAACAGCCACTAGAAGTTCAAAAGAACAGTGTTTGGAAATCTCAGAGATAATTTGAAGATGTCATTTGAAGTTAATGATGACCTGTCCATGAGAGCTTGCAGATATCCCCTTTCCTTCTCCCGTTACCATGGTTCAGC
>NW_005842801.1:188339-207212 GCF_000455745.1 Alligator sinensis
AGAGTGTGACCTGTGGTCCACAAGACTCATCTAAATGTTGTGGGTAAAGAGTCACATCTACTGAGAGGAAAGGGTAGTACAAACCCCTCATTTGATGAACGTTCCTTTGAATCCATGGGGCTTCCCTTGGGCTTCACTTCTACGGGAGGAAAGCTAGGAAAGGAGGAAGCAAATAAGCCTTACGGCCCTGGTATGTTAAAGGATTCTATGTTGGATAGAACAGAGTCAATACTCCTCAAAATCTTTAGTCTGGGCCTTTTCATAGTGCTGGAAGCCCAAGGGACAGGAGTCAATTACATGCCTAAGGGCTTATCTACAAATAGCTGTTGTTCATGAAGTGCTTCTGCATTTCTTATTTACATCCTACTTTAATTTGAAACAATTTTGATGTGAGGACAAACCCTGAGCTTTATCTTCAGATCCCCTTTATCAGGTTGTTCTTTTTTGTTCCCTGTGTCTCAAGACTCGTTTTAAACTTCTGGGTTGAAGTTGAAAAGATTCAGTTATTCTGGAATCAAAGAGAGTCAGCAAAAGTAACTGCATCTCAGAGAAGCAAGAATGTAGCCTGTGGTATCAGTGCGACTTGGCTATAAGGTTCTGCATTTCTTTATCAGATCCTAACACTTGGTATCTGTCACATAACCTGCATAGTAGACTACTTATTAGGGCTTGTCAATCTATACTGCAGACTTCATTTAGAGTAATCAGAATTTAGCATAATTCAATCCCTTTATTTTTTTTAATGTGTTAACCATTGTAAAAAGGATTCAGGAAGCCTTTACCGATTTCTATAATACTATGCAAAATCTTTTTGTGATCAATGGAATTTTGCAGGGAGCAGTAAATCTACTAAGCATATACAAGTACACAAGAGGCACTTCCATCAGCATTGGATTGGGTCAAGAAGTCATTGATGTAATTAGGAGTATACTTGTTACGGTCCTACACCAATCATGGTGTTAATTAAGTGGGATAATGAATTGTTTACATCAATAACCCACTGATCTCTTGTCAGGATGTGACTTATGGTCAAGATTTTCAGAAGTGATTAGTGGTTTTCAGTGTCCAATTTGAAATATGTTTGTGGCCTGATTTTCAGAAGATGGGTACTTAACTCTGTGAAAACAACATCCTTTAGAGCATTTCAGATTGGATACAAAATATTCAACATGCCCAGAATTACTAGTCACTACTGAAAATGTTGGTCTGCTCCAGAAATGTGTATAGAGAGAGGCCAGTAACATAAGCAAAGTGAAAAGATTTTTGTCATCAGAATATGATTAATTATGATGTGCACTAAAACAAACCAGTGGTAAAATTGTAGCTGTTCTGGCTAGGTACAGAAGTTACACTTATTGCATGGTTGGTGCACAAAAAGCTCTCTCCAGCCATGACCAAACTGATGATCAGACCGATGTAAAAAGGGTGGGTTTTGCCCTAAGATAACCTTAGACAGATGTGGCATCAGACTTCAGTGCTTTAAGTTAGAGTGCTGCAAAGAACATCTGTATCACATCCCATCCTGACTCACAGTAGGTCACATCCCATTGACATACCATGGAGCATTGCAGCACCCCAATCACCTCCCATCGCAGGGCAGCAGTCTAGCCTCAGCCAGAGCTTGTCTCCTCTGCCAGAGCTCTGGGCCAGCCCCACCCTGGGGTCTCAATGACCTCAGACAGCAAAGCCCACACTTCCAACCCTCCCACCCTTGTTCCCTCTGGTCAGCTATGTGCCATTGTCTGGCATTATCACTCAGTGTGTGGATTTCATCTACCCGGTCTGGGCATTTGGGGACCTGGTAGGACTCCTCATATGATTGGAGGATAGCCATAGAGGGCTACACCCTGCACAGAAGGGACCGAGCAGGGAGAAAAGGTGGAGGGGTAGCTCTCTATGTGGGGGAGCAGTACACCTCTCTGGAGGCTGACATTGGCTCCAAAGATAAAGCAGCTTGAAACCATCTGGGTCAAGCTTTGGGTGGGGTGGGGGGAGGTGAGAGAGACCTAACTGTGGGCATTTACTACAGGCCACCGAACCAAGGGGAGGAGCTTGATTGGGAGTTCTCTCAAGAACTGACAGAGGCCACACGTGCAAGGGACTTGGTTGTCATGGGCAGCTTCAAATACCTGGATATAGATTGGGAGGAACACTTGGCTAGGTCAGATTGGTCATGTAGCTTCTTAACTGTAAATGAGGAGCTCTTTCTGACCCAGGAAGTGCAGGGGTCAACCAGAGGTACCACTTTCCTAGACTTGGTCTTGGCCAAAGAGATGATCTGGTGTGTGGCTTGAACTTTGAGGGTAGCCTGTGCGACAGGACCATGAGCTCATCAGGTTCACTGTCTGCCGCAAGGTTGACAAATCAACTAGCAGGATTGACGTCCTGGACTTCAAAAATGCTGACTTCAACAGGCTCAGGGCATTAGTAGGGGAGGTGATTCAGGACCAGGGATGGAAGGCGAATGGAGTGCAGGAAGAGTGGTTGTTCCTCAAGGACATGATCCTCGAAGCACAAAAAAACCCCGTTCCCATGAAGAGGAAAGGTAGCAGAAGGGCTGTCAAGCCCTCCTGGCTCCATAGGGACATTGTGGTCCTCTTGAAAAAGAAAAAAAGAGATGTACACACAGTGGAAGCTAGAGACAGTCCTCAAGGAGGGCTATGCAACAGTGGTCCGCACTTGTAGGGAAAGGATTAGGAAAGCTAAGGGGACACCTGAGTTTGAGACAGTCCTCAAGGAGGGCTATGCAACAGTGGTCCGCACTTGTAGGGAAATGATTAGGAAAGCTAAGGGGACAACTGAGTTTTAGTTAGCCAAGGGAATCAAGGACAATAGGAAGTCCTTCTTTAGGTCTGTAGGGAGCAGAAGGAAAACAAATGGAAATGTGGGGCCCTTGCTTAACACCTCGGGACAGCTGGTAATGGACACTAAGGAAAAAAATGAACTCCTGAATGCCTACTTTGCTTCAGTATTTCCCCGGACCAAGGGGAAAGACAAGTGAGATAAAGATCACAAGGGGCATTGTGGGAATGACACCCTTTCCACTGTGGATGCTGAGCTGGTGCAAAACCAACTAGAAAAGCTAGACATTTATAAGTCAGCTGGACCAGATGGACTTCACCCAAGATGGAGCTGGCTGAGGTCATTGCAGAACCCCTGGCAAAACTTTCTCAGAAATTGTGGCACACAGGGGAGATCCCTGAGGATTGGAAGAGGGCCAACACTGTGTCCATCTTCAAGAAGGGGAAGAGGGAGGATCTGGGCAACTATAGGCCAATCAGCCTAATCTCCATCCCTAGGAAAATCCTGGAAAAATTCATTAAAGAGTCTATGTGCGATACACTGGTTGAGGATAAGATTCTAAACAACAACCAGGGCTTTTAGACCCTTTTACCAAGGGACACACCTGGGCTAGCTTTGTTCAGCTGGAAGACAGTAAACCAACTCTGAGATACCTTAGTAACTAAAAATGAGTCTTACAATATGAGAGGGTTTTTTTCCCCATAGGACAGGGATTTTCTTTATAGGAATATTACTTCTAAAGTTCACTTGAACAGTATTCCATGTATTTATGGAGAAAGTAAATAATATTAAAACAATAATAAACAGTTTAACTGCTATGAAACTATGGCAGTAGCCCAGCCATATGAACAGAGACAGATTTTCATTAGAGCTGACAGCTTTTACACCAAGTTTCTGTCCCACTCATTTTAAGAGAGCCAAGCAATAAATAACCTGGAAAACAATGAGATAATGGAAATGTCAAGAGGTGCTAAGCTGTAGTGATGCTACTGTTTTCTTTAAAATATTTGCCATCCCTAAGCACAATAAAGAATCAAAATAAGTTTCCCTGTAAAACTAGTTCCAGATAAACATTTACAGTTTTAAAAAGTCAGATTAATTAATACAATTAATTGCATTAAGAATAAATACCCTTAGTCTCAAAAGGCACAGTCTAGTCTTGTATTCCTTGCCTAATCAGAGCTCTGGAATGGCAGGCAATAGAAAGCAGGCAACAGAGGGCAGGGTCCTTGCCCCGACTGATGTGCCTTTACTTACATGAGTAATCTTACACCCATGTTAGTAGGTGCATTGACTTCAAGTCTGATGGACTGTTCAAGTGAGTAACATTTTGTAGGATCAAGCCCTTTATGCCATCACATTTCTTTAACACCTAATAGATTATTTAAACATTCAGGCATGAAGGAGCTTTGAATCAAACACAAAGTCAATAGCACTATTATAATTCAGCCTCAAATCACATTATAATCAATGGGGTTTTGCATCCTACAATAAATCTACTAAGCATATCAAATACATAATAGGGAAACACTCGCTCCAACAGTGGATGGGTTCAATCTGTCACAGATGCAGATGCAGTATGCTAAAATGTAGTATATTAATCAAATATTTAATACAAAGGTTTAGAAAGAAAAATATATCATATAATACCATTTTGAAGAGTGTGCACAGGTGCATCCCTTCTTACATTTTGAAACTCAGAGTTGAGAGCTTCACATTCAGCAGTAATTTCTGCATATTAATTGCATCATTGTACTTTCAAAGGCAAAACAATATATTAAACAAAGTAGACACAGCTATGTTACCTGTCTAGAGTTAAGGAGTACTTCTTGGTGTCCCTTTCACTCACAAGGCAAGTTCTTTCAAGACCCTTTGTGGAGGCCATGATGAAGACTCTTCCTGAAACGTTCCTTCACTTTTTGAAGCCGACAAGGGTAACAATGCTCTCAGAATTAAAATCTCTGGCACAGGTTTAAAAAAAATCCAACAATGGTCTTTTTGATCACTTCACTACAAAGGAAGCTGCCTTCTTATTGGTAGTGGTATCGCTAATTTGCCTAATAGTAACTTTCTAGGTTTAGTAGCTAGTTAGTTTTTCAGATGATCTGATGTGATCCTCTTTTATCACACAATAAGGAGCCAAGCACTGTGCTTTAGGTTGCTGACTCAAAGCACATGTAAACACACACACACACACACACACACACACACACACACACACACACAGAGAGGTGATTAGAACAAGCTGGTTTGCCTGAAACAGTCAAACTACTGTTTCCCTCTCTGCCTCCTCAGCCCCTGCTTGGCACACGTATTCTTAATCAAAATGACCACTGCAAAGATTTATTCTTTCCCCTTCTCTGCTACAAATACTTCAAGAAAGGAAGTGGAAGAAGGATTAGTAATAAATGCAGTTAAATTGAAAGAGGTGATTGAACGGTTTAGTTGAACTTAATTTCAGCTCTGTGGAAGGAAAGAAAGAAAGAAAGAATCTGAGCTGTTCCTTCTGAGCAGTGAAGGAGGGCCTGTGCAGAGCATTTTCTACTCCTTTGAGGTCTACGTGAGTTTTGGCATTGACTTCACTGGAACTCAGATTTCATACTCCTTTAAGAGAGACAATTAAGGGGAATATAAGCTTGCCTAGAAAGCTCATTGCCAGATTCGGCTTTACCCAATGTGAACCTCAATCTCTTTTTATTTGCCACCCTACAATATACCAGAAGTGTTGGGTTCTGGGACACTTATGCATGTAAACTCACTTCATGGCAATGTACACTTGAATTCCCTTCCTCCATATTACACAGTTATGTATGTGCCAATAGGCCCCAGCTGGAGAGTGAGGTCTCACTGTGCTTGGTACTACCCATATAACATACCTACAAGATGGTTCCCTGCCCCAAAGAACTTCCCCCTTTCCCTGCCTCCTACTTACCTGAAATGCCCCCCTTGTTGCAGTACTCAGAAGTCAATCAGTGTCAGGGATGTGCCAACATCGCTGGCTACATAATGGATTTTGCTCTAAAAATAAGCAAGATTTTAAAGTATATAAAAAAGCGGGGGGTGGGGGGGTGAGGGAGGACACAAGGCCAGCCCAGGCCTAGATGGTTCGCTAGACTAGATCCATTTCTGAAGACAATGGCGGATGTGATTTTAAAGTCATATTATATTTTTATAAACTACATATTATCCCACAGTCTGCAGGAGATAGTCAGGAACAATCGTTCTCCCTTCCACTCTGCATGAAACACCATGATTCGAAAAGCATAAAGAAAGCTCAGAAAGCAACAAATCTTTTGTATGATATTTTTCACACATTTCAGAAAAATGTCCATATGCCTAGCAGCATTATTTTTCCAGGGCTTGAAGATTACCAGAATTCTTATTTATTAGTTATATTTCTCTAGTACCTAGTACTGGAGAGTATATATGTCAGCCGTGGACTAGGATTCCATTGTGCTGTACAAAAACAGAAAAAAAGATAGCCCCTTTCCTAAAGAAGTTAGAAGTGAAGCAAGCTTGTTGTCCTTGCAAATCTTTTGGAATCACTATTGATCTCCTTTCAATGCTTTTGACTAACTGGTTTTGTTCTTTCAGTATGGTGAGGTGTTGAAGGAAGGGAAGCAATGATAATATATATTAAATCAATAAAACAGTATGTTATGACTGAAAAGAGAAATATTCAAATCAGGAAGGGCAACATTTACTTTACTGATAGGGCCAGGGGTAATTATTTCCATAAGATATTGTCCTTATTCATTGGGCAGGTTGTATCAGTAGGCTGGATCTGGCAAAGATCACGTGCAACATCACCCTAAAGGTGATACCTACAGGCCCAGGTTGAAATATGTCATTGGAATATAGTAGAAAAGGTTGTACCACTGTTATCTATTCTGGAGAGAAAGGAAGAATCTTTGACTCCAAAGATTCCACATGCAGTAAATTCAGACACAAAATTTAAAAAGAAGTGTGTGCTAGAACTTGCCATTTGCAGCCTAATTTCTATGCCCTGAGCTCAGATTTGCCTCTGAATCATGCAAATACATGATGTGCAGTGGTATTTTGCATGTCATGCAAAATCCAAACTAGACATCTGCTCATTATTGCCCAATATATGTACTGTCAAGCTCACCAAGCATATTCCCACCAGATGCAAGGGAAGAAATCATAGTAGGCCTTGATAGCCCCAAGAGTAGGGAAATGTTCATTTAATGTAGCCATTTCTAGGGAAAAGGCATTATAAAATACTATTATAACTATGTGCTGTGCTAGCTATATATATGCAGTTGTATGTGTGGTGTTTTATTATTACCAGAGGCACCAAGGGTTATTCATGTGTCATTACAGACAATGGTGTAGTGGCTGTCAATCAAGCATCCTTTCTACATGCTCTTTCACTCCTACACACCAAAAATGTCCACTCACTAGTCTACTCACTATCATGGAGTAACATTTTCATACTCGTAGATGGGTGGGTGGGGGGGTGGGATGGCAAGGGGTTTAAATCTATAAAAAGTCTTTCAGTTTGGTACTACTTTCAAATCTAAACAGATGCCTAGAATCAATATCAAAACATGTCCACTTCAAATTAGAGCTTCTGCTCATTTCTCATAAAAATACTATCATTGCTGCAGTGCTTTTCTATGGTTTTCAAATTACCCTTTTCTTTCAAATGACCACAAACCCAAATATTTTCCAAGATGATGGATGATTGGGATCAGGGTTGCCAAGTGCCAGTAAATGTGTTGACTCTCAGTAAAAAAAACATAGGGGTCTGTGATGGCATGGGGGGAGCAGGTCTAGTGGGGTTAAGGCTGGAGGGTCGGGTAGGCAGTATGGTGCAGGGTCAAGTTAGGAGAATCAGGATGTGGGGGTGACTAGGGGGCCTATGGAGTGTGGCAGGGTGGGGGAGGGCAATATAATGTAAAACCTTTGCTGCAGTCAACCATGGTTGCCAACCCAAGAACATTTTTTTTAATGCAAACTTTTTACTGACAACAAAACATTTTTACTTTTCGAGTATGGTTGATAGTAAACTCCTAAATTTGAACCTAGCCCTTCTAACTGGGGCTTGGCAGCAGGACAGAGCAGGGCCTGGCAGAAGAATTACATTTACATTATGTAAAACATATATCAGTAAAAATATGTGTTGGTAAAAAAGTTTGGCTGACTGTAAAAAGCTTGCAGATTGTCAATAAAAACAAATCTTGGGTAGGCAATCCTGTTTGGAATATAAACCTGGATCTGATTCTCTGTATTTCATGCTGAGCTCTTCCCTCTGTAAAACTGAACTGAAATTTTGGATCCAAGCACACTACAATCTATTTAAAATCTGTCCTGGAAAGTTACAGATCAAGCCCATTTCTGCTTAAAAGCACTGGAAAGCTTACAACTTTTGTTAGTGAGATAGATGAGTTTCCATCATTTTGCTAAAGGGTTGCAGGCTTCAGATAGATGCTAGCAAAATAAAGCAATAGATCATTCACTCCATTTAATCTAGACCTTTGTTTTCTGTTTATTGTTGTCAGTGCTGACGGTCATGCTTCTTAAAAGATAGGCTGTGAGACATGCTTGAAAGAAATCTCTTCAGAGCTTTTTCAAAGACTGGGGTATTCCTCTTTACACAGAATCCAAAACACATTAAGAGACAGACAGTAGCTGTCTGTGGAATTTCTGCTTCAGAGAAATTATTCAGACCATCTCAATAAATTCATCTCCTGGTTTCAGTAATAATGCATTTTGTTTCTGAGTCTAGATTAAAAATGTCACAAATCCAATCATAGCAGCTCTAATGACCCTAGTCAAGGACATTTCTCCAAATTTGCATCTGACGCAGACATGCGAGACATCACATTGGGTCTTGCAAATGAAAGTCCCTTATCATTATTATCCAAAATCTCTGTCAGTAAAAGAAGCATATCCTTGATCCCATTTCAACTCCAATCAACCCTGCTCTAAAATAAAAAACTTTCATCTTGTCATAATGGGGGAGGGTACTGACAGCATAAATGTACAGTGGGAAATTCAGTGCATCTATTAACTGAAAATGCCAGTAAAGTCGGTCAATTTTACCAGATGTGAGACAACTTGCAGATCATCTGCGAGCTTGTGGGGGTGGGTTGTATTTTTTTCCCCATTCCACGTCAGCAACTCAAGCAGTTTTGTACTGGATTGGTTCAAGCATGGAGATCAATGCAATCATGACATCCAGGTTTGATCATTGTAATTCTCTGTACTCATGATAGGTACAGAATAGCTTACGAATCCATATGTAGCTCTACTGACTTCAGCTGGCTTCTTCATGTATCTGTCATTAAAGGTTCAGAGTTTCAGGCAGGACAGCTTGATAGCAGAAAGGGGTTATAGTATTACGTGACACTGGAGATACAGGAGCCCAGTGCAAATGGCTGTCAGAAAGAAAGTCATCACCCTGACTTAGTATCAATTTAAAAATCATTAAAAGGATGGCCATGTTTAATATTTTAAAATACTGAATTTTTAAACATTAACATTTTTCTTCTCATTTGTAAGCTAGTATTCAAAGAGGATAGAAACTTCTGACAGACTCACATCTGCTCCTATGCTACCAGGGTCATCAGTGGCATCACATTAGCAAAGCTGCCATCAACAGCAAGCAAGTAAAGATCTGTTTTAATTAAAACTAGAGATGAATCTGAATCAGGGTTTGGATCCATAGCCGAGCATCTCAAATGTAGGTTTGCCTTTAAAATGGCACAGGTTATTTGCAGCAAGTAACCCATTCTACCCTTCAGCTCAAGGCTGAGAAACTGGTTTGTTTCTGAAACTTCAATCTCACACAGGGATGGTATGCTATTAGAAAAAGGGGGGGGCATATACAGACCCTGCGGTTGTTAGTAGACATTAATTCCAGTGCCTTCACCATCAAACTTTCTTCTATGAAAGGACACAAAGGAGTCCAGATGCTTGCAAGTATCAGGCTCTTAAGTCTACTGGGGCCAGCAGTAAGCAAGAGACACAATGAGACATTTATGATGCTAGAGACATGGGTTTGGCTATTGTCTCCAACACTTATTTTCTAGGCTGGTGGAGGTTGTGTTGCCTACGGCACACAACAGCCTACTGCCAGGCATGTTCAAAGCCATGAGGAGGATTTTTCTCAGATGTGCTATCAGTGAGGAAGTCCTAGAGTTTCTACATCTTCTCAGGTCACCCTTCTTGGGTATCATCACCAGGCTTAATTTACCCCGCTCTTATCACATCTTTTTTCTTTTGAGATATTATTGCATAGTAAAGGCAACTCCCAAATCAAAACATCATCTTCTACTATGTTTGGCTCCGCTGCTATGCTATCTGTGCCTGACTTTTCATTTTCCTTTGACCTCCTGCCTGCTCTCCTAGCAAGATGACCTTTTTGGCTGGATCCAGACATGCAGGCACATGTGGTTTATGGCACCATAAACATCTTTGTGGTGCCACAAACCACACACCCAGCATGTTAAAATGTGCCCTGAACTGCAAATTTGCGCTGCAGGGGCAAAATTTGCTACTGGGAAATCCCAGTAGTAAAAGATAAAAGCTGTGTAAACAAGCAGCGTGGCACATGCCACAGGATCACGCACTGGCAGACTTAGGGGCTTGGTCCTCCTGGGGGAGACACTGGCTGCTGGCCAGAGTGCCTCCCCTCCTCTAATTCAACCCCAGCTCCTCCAGCGTGCTGGGAGCTGGGAGGAGTGGGGAAATGGCAGTTTCCCAAAGTGAGGCATCTTGTCCCATACCAAAGCACATGTGCAGGGGTGTGAGCAGTGGCAAAAAGTAGCAATACAAATTTGTGCTGCTACTTTTTTTGCCACTGTAAGCATGTACCCCTGCATGTGGGGATGCTCCCTTTGTAGCTATCCTACTCAGACAGGGTACAATACCCAGTTCTGTGAGCACCTCATGGTCTTTCAATCCACTGGTAGCAGTATTCAACACAAATCTTGAGGATATCCTTGTGTTCTTGTCAGTGATGGTGTGAGGCCTAGGCTGGTATTTGTCCTGACCCTCCATATTACTCTATATGCTCCTGTCTTTCAGGAACTACTCATTGTTGTAGCATTTTATTTGAGCCAGTGTACCTTAGCTATGTTGGCTGCCCTCTTAATTTATTGCGAAGCTCCTGGTATGTCTGCTTTTGCTCATTCAATAGCAACTTTGGCTTCAGAATTATAATAAGGGCTAGATCTTCAGAAGTGTGCTGACTGATTGCTTCCCATCATGAGCATGCTAAGCCTTTTGACAGTCTGGCCACTTATTTTGGTGCCTAACTGGGATCATAACTTTTCTCCAAACCCAATTCTGGGATGACATCATTCCCATCTTTGGACAGAGCCTTACAGTCTAGGCTGCTGGCTGAAAGAAAGAGAAAGAGCACAGTTGAAAAATAAATTATAATGTCTTTTCTAAATACTATTGCATCAGCTCTTGTTACAAAAATATATCGGTATGGTTTTTTAACCCCGCTCCCCCTTCACTTTCAAGTGCTACTGCAATAGACTTTTGCTTGTTTTGCTTTTATGATGTCTGGAGTTGATTGGGGAATTAAGCCTATAATTGTATTGCTAACAAGTATTTCTTAGATACATTCATTTTCCCTTTGGGAAACGGACTGTTAGGAAGACTATACATACATTCTGGCAGCAAAAGAAGCAGCTGTGACATGTGGCATGTAAGTTATTACCTGGATCTTGTTTAAATTGTTTTCTTCTTCTAATAAGATATAGCAACTTTATTGCAATAGTCCCTTTATTACAACTCACAGAATACATTTTGTTCTTGTGCTCCTTAAATTCCTAAGTACATTTGGGCAGTGAAGATACATTTTACAATATATGTTGTGGACAAGCCTGTTAAAGGCACAAGGAGTTTTGAATTATTTCTCAGTGGTGCAAAACTAATTGGCTTTTCCCAGCTATTGCACAAATATTTATTTTCCATTTTATCATCTTTATAATTGCAATCTGAATTAAGAAAGGACACAGCAACCTGGTCCAATGTACACAGGTAGTATCATATTTCAAGGCTTCCCGGCAACAAGAGCTCCCCAAACCTTTCACGCTGCTGTTACTGTTTAAACAGTACCAATTCTTGCTTGCCTGTACTATGCATGTTGTCCATTTGCCAAAATGCTTTTCCATTCACTTAAAACTTCTTGTAAACTTTCCTTTTCAGTAGCACTTAACACCAAAGGCCCCAAAGTGCTCTCAGTCATCCCCAATGTAAATTGAGGAATCTCTCTCCTGAGGCAAATGGAGTGCACAGGACAGCAATAGAGCAGCATTTAGCCCTTATCACATATTCTGCACTTGGCTGCTCAGCCAAGCATCTATAGGGAAAAGTCATGATCCAGTTCAAAAAGAGCCATCCAAAGTTGCCTGAGGGAGTGTTAGAGCAGTAGAACTAGAATATTAGTATCTCAAACCAATCCTACTCCAGGACAATGTTAGACACAGTTCGAATTCCTTTATTTCTATTGTACCTTATCTAACCTCTGATCATTTCCATAGAAATATCTATATAAAGAAACACTTGAAGCCAGAAGGATGATGAGGCAGTAGACCTATGGAAATAATAGCCACCGTTTACATAATTAAAGACTATATTACAATGCATGTGGCTCAAGTGTGAAGGGTAAAGAGGCAACACATTTTTTCATTTCCAGGCTTTTGAGTGCACCACTTACTCTTTTATCATATCTCTGTTTTATATTTAATTTTTAATGGAGAATGCATTTCTTTTTGTGGGAATGCATGTGAGACCGCACAAAACACTTCCCTATATTGGATGCAGTGGTCTGAAGCTTATCAACTTCCCATTGACTCTAAGACTTTGGATGAGTCTCCTGCTCCAAGGGAGGCGCACTGTATGCAGTGAATAAGACTGGCGCACACACTCTCAAAGATGGTCTGTGCACCCTGTCACATACACCTCACTCATTTTACTAGTTCTATTCCCCACCCCAATTCTGAGAGGTGGCAGAGGAGGGCTGTTTTATCCTTAGTATTTTCAAAGTCCCATTAGACCTATGGGAAGGCTGCATCTAAACTGAAGTGCAGTTAGGAGTTTGCTCTAACTGCTGTCAGGTTTTACAAAGACCCTTCACTCCTGAGTCAATGAGGTTAATAGCTATGGCATTGCCTGCTTTTACTTTTCTAACCTTACCTCTGAAAAATTTCACAGCCACATTGGGAAGCTTTGTTCAGAGAAGGAAAGGTGATTTCTGAAGCAGTTGGGAGAGGTTTGAATATCAAGAGCAGGATTTGCAATTTGATCCAAGCTTTGGTGGGTAACTTGTGCAGTGACTAGAGTATCTAAGTGATACTCTGTACCAGACGAGATTTTAGTAGTTCAGAATTCATTCCCAAGTACAGCATGTTACATTGAAAGCTTGGAGGTCATCAACACAATATTACCAACTGCAATCATTCTATAAAAATGAGATTTTATGAATTCTCATGCTTTTGAACCAAACAAGACATTTGGTTTTAATTGTTTGCTTTTCACTTCCTAAGTTTTTAGAATGCACTCAAATCACATTTTACAGCTTTTCTCTGGACTCATGAATGCTAGGAACTTGTTTTTTAAATGAAAGCTGAGGCTTTGAGAAAGACACCATAGAGAACAAAGTGTGACAGCAATATGAATGTCTGCATTAATGCATTAAGTTCGGCAGCTCATAAGATGGGATTCAGTCACCTAGCCAGACAAGGGTGAGGTCTGCTGTTGCAGCTAACTAGACATTTATATCAAAGAGCAGTCTAAGAGGACAATTGTACGGTATGAATAACACGTGCCTAGTTCACCCCTGTCTTTCCTGCAGGTGGTGTGGCTACTTTCCAAGAGGCCTTTTGTGTCTAAATGGATTTCTTCTACTGCTGCATAAAAGAAATTGTACACTGTCAACTGAAGGTCAAAGATTCTGAAAACAGTTAAATGGCTTCTAGTTTAGCAAAGCAACATACACAATGTAAGTTTTAATTTTACTGGCATCTTTCAGATCCTTATACCTCAGAGCTGCCTACCGTATGCCTGTTTCTTGTCTGAAATCTCTGGATGCCCTTTATATGGTGCATATACAGCATCTGGAAATTAAATGAAGAGTTAAATAATGGCTCTCTTGTGTATGGGGCATAGTAAAAATAATGCAGTGAGTTTTTATAACTTTTTAATATAATAATACTAAAGAGACTGAATACTGGTTTTATGATATAAGATTTTCAGATTGTTCCCAAGTCAGCAACAAGCTATTCATAATCCTTTATTATAGCATTGTCGTGATGACTGTAATCAAGTCCCTGGGCTATCCGATGAGACTGTGGATAGTGTGATGCTGGTAAATACTGATAAGTTTCTATTTAATATGACATTTAAAGAGTCTATCTCTTGCCTATCTCTTGTTCTTTCTCATAGTAAAAGTGTGTTGACAAATTTGGTTCTGGGTTCCTGTTTTTAATGTATTAAATGTTCTGTAGGTATCTTTATGGTATTGTTATTTAATTTAGTAAAATGCAAGTTGATGTCTCTATTATAAAAATCTTCCCCTTACCAATAAAAGATATCACATTTACCCAAAGAGCCTTGTTCTCCCAACCAAGAAATGTTCAAGCCTAGACTTTAAGAGAAATAATTTCAATCTGAAATCTGGCAAAGGGCTCTTTACAGAGTAACACATTTGTTGTTACAAAAGTGGGTAATAACTTCTCATTGTGTACATGTACTATATAAATTTGATATGAGCAATCACCTTAATCCTTGGCCTTTTAGCTATGTAGGAATTTCACTAAATTTTTATCCCTTTTTGGGTGCATCTCCACTAGTGGGAATGTGCATTTCTCTGGGTTCAAACAGCAGTGACACAGCAATGACACAATATGTGCCACTGCTACTTGTCCCTGGGGAAGGGCCATGCATGTGCACTCTGGCATGCAGCACGTTGTCCCGGGTAGGGTAGGGTAGGCCGGATCCAGCATTTGGAATGGCCCCAGCAGTCTTACCTGGGATCCTAGGGGCCTCCAGGGCCTGCAGCCGTGGTGATCCTGCAACAGGGAGCCTAGCTGGTAGCCAAAGTGTGGCTCTGGGTAGCCAGGCTCTGGTTTCAGGAGGTGCATGTTGCTGCCACATGTGCCACCCTGCTTTTTTTTGGGTGCTGGGTTTTTTTTACACTGTGATCTCCTGGTATCAAACCCCCTCCTGTACTTCAAATTAGCAGTGAGGGGACCGCCTGCATGTGCAGCGTGTGCCATGTGTGGAACTGCAGATGGCTCTGTATCACCACTTACCACATGTTCCTGCTTGTCTGGATGCACCCTTTGAGTCTGATTTTTAAAGATGCTGACTATAGTGATCACTGGGCTCAATAAACACAAGTATACATGCATAAGAAGAACCAAGCAAATCTTATTGTGGAGCAGTAGGCAACCTCTGAACACTCTGTTTGGCTGGCTTTAACCACCTGACTACTTAGCTGAGGGACCAGCTCCAATTTTCAACTTCCTCAGTCTCCTAATTTAAAAAGCACCATTAAATTACAAATTTTATCACTATTCTGATCTGCCTCAACTACCACCACAATCTGTAGGCCCCAGATATGGAAACAGGCCTTGCCTGTGGATGTCCACACACAGAAGCATACATACACTCAAATTCCAACTTGGACTGAATTTGTATAGCATACAAGTTTAAAAATGTAAAAATATCTAGTTAGAGGGGCCACTGATGCATCCCCAGAACACTGGACAGCCCCTTGGTGAGGGGTGGCCCCCCACCCTTGGCCAATGAGCTGTAAGGGGTGGATCGGCTGCCTCCTAAGCCAGCAGCGTTTGGGGCCACGAAACCCCTTGTCCAATCCAAAGCAAGGGGCAGGGCCACCACCTCTCTCCCTTCCCCCTGGCTGTCTTGGAACCCATCTCCTCATGGCTATGCACCACCGTACCTCTAAGCACAGCCAAAAGAATCATGAGGACAAATGATTGACATGTATTTCCACCAATCAACTGAAACACAGGACTTGTTACTGTTGTTTCTCATTCAGGAATGACAAAAGGTTTAAAAACAGGATGGTCCAGTATAAAACAGGACCAATGGCCACCCTATATTCAGTTCATTAGTTCCTAAAAGGGAACCATTGTCTGCTAGTTTAAGAAAAGTCAGCTGTTTCACATGGGGCTAGATTCCAGGTATATGCAGTTACAGTTTATCTCCAAATTCACTCCCCAGTTAGTTTTCTCTTTAACCCCCTGCCTCTTCTTTTTAGTGAGGCCTGTTGATGGATTATGACCCCTTGGATAACTGCCTTTACACCTCTAAAAATTAGGCCAGAGTTCATGTAGATGGAAAGTACAAGTTTAGGTACCTTCCTGGGAGGAAAAAACCGTTGGAAACTCTCTCTAAAAATTAACCTCCATTTCCTATCCCAGATTCAAGGTAGAGGCATGCAGGCTACTTGTGAGAACATTTATCTTCAGAGAGCCAAGTTCTGAGTGAAATAAAGTAAAGCACCCAAGGAGTAGACCTCATCTTTTTCATTTGCACCTATGCATGAGAAGGTGGGAGAAATTTGAATATGTATCTGCAAATGCCAGATACAGAAGGATTTCCACATATGCTCTCAGAGAGATCCCAATCACTCCTGTGAGCTGTTTTTGCAGGGTGGGTTATCTGATGCAAAAGCATCGTACCTAATTATAGTTTGAAAAATTCCAAATATTTCTTGAGGGAGACTTAAAAACAATCCTGTGAATTTTTCCAGTTTTTTTGGTCAAGAATATCAAACAATAAAACCCATTTTTATTTTACAAAAAAGCTTTGAATTTCCATTTTCTTGGAAAAAATAGAATCTTTTGATGAGAAGGAAAATTTTCTGTGAAAAAATATGGTTTTGTCTTAGTACTATTTTCCACTGAAAAAAATTGTAAAAAAAATTAACCAGCTCTAGTCACATCATCCACCCACCAAACTGTGATCATCTTTGGTGTAGCAGCTCTTGATCAGCACCCAGTAGCACACAGTAGTTTAAGACAGGAATTGAAACAGCATTAGATTCAGACAGCAACACAGTTCTGGAAGGGAAGGTGTCTTACTTCATAGAAGATAGACCATTGCTGTGGTGTAACTTCCACTTGAATGTCTTAGTCTTTATTGCTCCATGCCTCACATATGTATTTGGATTTGTAACAGTGTAAATAAGGCTAAGAAATTTAGTGTCATCCAGTGACAGTATATTAGTTCTATTGGCAAATAAGGCTGCTATAAGAAAGGGCCGTGTATAGCGCATTCTGAGGAAAAAACTCTGCAATTAAAATATTTGTTGTGCTTGAATATGGCATTTATACAGGAACATGTATAAGATATCATTTTCCTAATATCCAACCTGCAGTAGTTTTACACTGCTGTAAACTTTCAAGTGCAGTGAAAGATGATTTATCTGATCTATATGATACAGTTCGAATGTGCTGTGATAAAAATGAGCTATTGATCTCAGAAGATTCTAATTTAGATTAGTTCACTTAAAAGAGTAATAAACCAAAACTCTGAGCAGCTTACATTTTGAATGACTTATCCAAGAATTAAAAAAAACTCAGCAACCTGAGCAAGCAATAACTTTCGCACTAGCAATAGCTGGAGTCCCACATTTTTGCTAAGCCAAGCTTTTCTGCATAGTTCAGACAAGTGTTTGCAGAACAGCTATTTGTATTTATTTGAATTACAAAAGAACAAGATGCCCCTGTTAGCTCATCATCTTAGGAAGCACAGAAAACATAGTATAAAATGGTCTCTATTATTTTACAATCTAACTTTAATTGTGGAAAGACTTGTACACAAAATGAAAAATCAACTGCATGCAATAATTGCCATTCCCAAACTGAAGGGTTCCAAATCCTGCTATTGGCACAAGCTAAATATGGCTAAGCATTGGTGACATTGTGTTGGCCTAATACAGAAAAGAACAAGTCTGCTATAAGACAGGGCGCCATGTACAATTGTGATTAATACAGCCTGCCCCCCTTTAATAGTCCATGGTTGAGTGCAGTAGAAATGACAGCAGAATTAGTTTATGAAGAGATAAAGGATAGGATCTGGAGGGACCCAAAGGAAAGTCAAGCAGTTCTGAGGGTCATAGATGATTCTGTGGATCCCTAGTGTGGATGAAGCTATAGCGGTATACAATGCAATAAGTTATTCCCAGAGGTGCTCAACCTTCTTGCCCCACAGGCCGGATGAGTAGCACAAGGCTAGTCAGCAGGTTAATCCCTTATGGAGTTGGGCTCTGTGCACCCAGATTGGGTTCACGCAGCTGGACCGGGCCCCATACCACCCTGGCCTAGCCCTGCATGACCAGATCAGGCCCTGTACCTCCTCAGCCCAGACCCACATGCTTGGATATGGATATTTGCTGCCACACTCCCTCATTGCCAAATTTTTGGATCCATGGAGTTCCATGGGCCAAATGAAACGGCCCTATGGGCTGAGGCTTGAGCACTCCTGACTTATTTCTATTATTTATCAGAGCCAAAATTTTCAGCAATGACTAGTTACTTTTGAGTGCCTAACCTGAAATGCCTGATTTTTTAAAACATAAATAGAATGAATTTGATAAAGGCAGGTTTAAAGTACTATGCTTAGGAAGAAACAAACTAGTGCACAAAACAAAATGGGAAGAAATGGCTAGGCTGCAGGACTGCAGAGAAGAATTTGGGGTTGCAAAGGACCCCAAGCTAGATATGTATCAAGAGTGTAATACTGATACAAAAACAACTAATAGCATACTGAACTGTATTATCAGAAGTGTCATGTGCAAGTCATGGGAAGTGATTCTTCCACTTTATTCCACTATTCATCTTTAGTCCACTCTATTACCTCTCTCAGCAGTAGCCCTGTCCCCAATCCCTTTCCTTTCTATTTAAAACATTTTCTTCATGAAGTCCATTCGTAACGTTTAATGAAGTAGACTGTTGCCTACTAAAGCTTCTGCCTCTGAAGTAGTTAGTCTCTCAGGGCACCTATAGACATGCAGCGAGGTTGCTCCAAAGTGCTGTAATTACAGTTTAATTAGAG
>NW_005842801.1:207222-217796 GCF_000455745.1 Alligator sinensis
GGCCTTACCTGCAGTACTGTGTCCAGTATTGGGCACTGCGCTTCAAGAGAGGTGGGCAATTGGAAAGAATCCAGCAAAGAACAACAAAAATTATTAGAGGTCTATGAAGCATATGACGAAAAGTTGGAATAACTGGAAAATAGATGGAGTGGGGATTCGATAGCAGTCTTCAAATACAAAAAGGTTTTTAGAGAAAGGATGAGAATTAGTTGTTTTCTATGTCCACAGAAAACTGGGTAGGAAAAGCAGTAATGACCTTACACTGCAACACAAGACATTTAGACTAGATGGTAGGAAGAAGTGTCTCATAGTAGTTGAACACTGGTCCAGATAACTGAGAGGGGTGGGATCTTCATAATTGGAAACTCTGAAATACAGGTTATACCGCCATTTATTCAATGATTTAGATGAGGAATGCAACTCCCTTGAGCAAAGGTCTGAACGACATGACCTCCTGAGGTCCCTGTCAGCCTTAGCATTCTAAATGACTCAAGCATTTAATTGACTATATGAAAATACTATCAATACTATATAACCGGCTGAAAAATTATATACAGAGAAGAGATATCATCAAAAGCTCATTATCAAATTGGGTGTGTCTACATGTGCCCCTGACTGTACATTTGGTACTGCACAGTCGTTTAGTACTTGCTAAAGCTGTGTACTGTGTAGTCCTAGTATTAGTACTGTTCAGTCCTGTCAGCGCATGGTTATTTTTAAACGCTACATTGCCATAGTGATGAGCTACAGTGACGTAGCTCGTTATTATGGTGACATAGCCTTGGCATCACGGTTTGTGCCCGTTGTTGCTACATTGCCATAGTGACTCATGCTACATTGCTGTAGTGGCTTCCCACCCAGAATGTGGGAAGGGTATATCAAATGGGGTGTCTGTGCTTCATCCAGTACCATTCAATATTTTCATTACTGACTTGGATGATGGAATACAAAGTAACCTTTTAGAGTTTGCAGATCACAGCAAGCTGAAAGAAGTTGCATACACACTGGCATCCAACATTTTCTGGAAGATAGGAGAAATAGCCTGGAATCAGAAGCATGAAATTCAATAGAGACAAGTGTAAAGAAACTGAAGGGAAAGGAGAACAGATACACAGTAGGGATAATAGGCCAGGGAGAAGCACTGTGGAAAAGGATTCAGGGGTTATAGCAGATCATATTCTGAATAGAAGTCAACCACTTGATGCTGTTACAAAAAAAAGCAAACCTTATTCTGGGCATCAAGATGTGTGTCACATGCTGGACAACAGAGGAGATAATTATTCCTCTCTACTCAGCACTGATGAGGCCTAACCTGGAATATAGTATCCAGTCTGGGCACCACACTAAAATAAATGTAGACAAATTGGAAAAAGTCCAGGGGAGAGTAACAAGAATTCTAAAAGTCTTAGAAACACAGCATATCGGGAAAGATTGAAATAAAAGGCTTTGTTAGTCTAGGAAAAGAAAATAGTGAAGGCTGATGTATTACAAAGGGTTTTATATAGAGCATGGTAATCAGTTGTTCTTTTTGTCTACCTAGCATGGGGCAAGAAACAATTAGCTTAATTTGCAGCAAGGGAGATTTAGGTTGGATGGCAGGAAAACTTTCTAAGTATAAAAACCGTTAAGCACTGGAACGAGAGAGATTGTGGATTATCCAGCACTGGAAGATTTTAAGAACATGCATCAGGCATGGTCTAGGTATAGTTGATCCTGCCTCAGGATAGAGAGATGGACTTGATGGTGGCTTGAGTTTCCTTCCTTCCAGTCCTGTGTTTCTATGATTCTGTGACATTTATTAGTCTTACTAAAAAGGCCCTTTGCAGTTTGCTTTGCTCTGCACTGACCTCCCTCAGAGATATCATCAACCAAAGGCTGCACAGTACCTGACAATATTTCAGGAGAGAGAAAATGAGGCTATGAGACCTTTAAGGAAAGCTCTTCACAGAGCAGCTCCAGGGAAGTTGTATCAAGATCAATTATTAAAAATGGCAAAAATAAATGATCAGTCTAACATGTAAGTAAAATGGAAGCTGCCAAGTCCATAGTCCCACAGATTATTCCATATGAAGGAAAGTTACCAGCTTTCATAACACAAAGAAAAATGAGTGTGAAACCTCAAGGAATAACATTTTCAAAAACACTTAAGCGACTGAGGGTACATTTTACTACAATGGAGAATCTACACATGCCTATTAATGCCCTCGAACAAGCTCTGGAACATATGACTCCAGAGTTTATTCAAGCTGGGCACGTGCCTGGGATCACAGTATGATGAGTCAGGGTGAAGCAGCCCTGGCTGGCCCCAGTCCAGGGGGTCAGCCTTGCGGCCCGGGGCTGCTCCCCCCAGCTCAATGTGCTGGGGAGGGACCACCTGGGGCATGAGGGTGCTCCAGTGTGGTGCTAGCCAGCAGGCAGCTAGCTGGGACAGCATCTACACTTACGCTGCTGCGGAGTAAATTAGTATACTGCTGCCTAACAGGGGTGCATGTGTAGATGCAAGATGTCTACTGCACAGCTAATTAGTCAACTGCATGGTAAACATGTATAGATGCATCCAATGATCCTAAGACCTAAGAAACAAGTCCCACCTTTGCATTGGTGTGGCACATCCTGAAGAAATGTGATGTGCTCACTTTTTGTAGCTTGTCCAAGATCTCGGTGTTTCTGAGAATAACACTGGGCACCCACTGAAGTACTCTAAGAGTTCTTGTACATGTATGCAGTATATGCAGGGCAGGGATTGTTTCTCACTGGTGACCTCAGGATTCCCAAAGAAAGGGCGTAGACATACCCTAAAAGGCCTAAAGGCCACAAAAGTATTGGGGTACACAATTACCACTTTAGGGGCTAAGTATAAATTTTAGACCCCCAAACCATTCTCAACCACCACACCCTAGAAGTACCTACATTTTTCTACCGATGTACATCTGCCGCTTCTGGAACGGTGTAGAATTGACTAAATGTTGGTAATACTGAATGGCTTGGCATGGTTCCATCCCAAAGCCGCACAGCATTCACATTCTAAGGGTTCTCCATCTATTTTACCTGTCATACTCCACTTGATAGGTGTTTTCAGAGCATGTCAGGCCCCACATAAGATGCCAGAGAGGTAGAAGTACTAGTATCCCCCAAAAGCTCAGCAATTAGTGGGTTTATCTTGGATATGGGTAACTAGCTTTAAGTCTACCAGAGAGGATTTCCCAGAAGGGCACTCTAATCACCAAAACATCCAATTTGAGGTGAAGCAATCTCTCCTACTCAAGCTGTTCTACTTTGTATAAAGTAATTAAATATTCATTGGTGCAGCATCTGGAACCCTGGAGCAGAGGAGAAGAATCTTGCCAACGAGACCCTGGCTTCGTTCTCTTTTGCATCAGCCAGAAAAGCTGCTCCTATACAAAAGAGGCATGATTTACCTTGGTGAAGGGTGTAGCCATTACCATGCCTACAGTCTCACTGCCCACAGAAGCATTGTACCTGCCTCTGTGGTAAGCCACAATACATACTGTATCTTAAAAAGCACAGTAGAGCCTGAAGTAGCTGAGCAAGCTAAGGATGGCGTTATTTCCTTATTAGCTTCCAGGATGATGCTGTTACTATTAAATCCCTTCCTTAAAAGAATTCTTCCTTTGTGCTTTCAGTCTTTGTCATTATAGAAATGAAGCTTTCTTAAAAGCTTAGCTTGCTAGACAAAATTAAGAAGTGTATAAGCTTGATGAAAGAGCAATTTTTTCAACTTAATAACAGCATGCCTGGACCAGACAATAATAGAGATGGTATAGTTTAAATGACTGTTTCAGAGCTGGCAGATAAAGGACTGTTCATCTTGCACATGTAAAGTAAACTTCCTAATCCAAATAGGACACTGGTTCTCTCAAATATAAAGACCTGCCTGTGTTTTACAAATATGCAATTTATGTGCAGTTCTCACACTGCTTGAAGGAACTGTACATCCCACCCAACCCTGAAGGAGCCATTCATACTGCTGCTGATCTTGACACTTTCTTCAATATTTACCTGCATATTTAATTTAACAAAATATGCTTACAATATTTTAGTTCCCATTTCACACCCTCTCCCACTAATCTTTATTTATGAGACATAGAGCACAATCCTCTGTATTTTTATCTATGCAACTTGGTAAAAGCTGACTGTTTTATAGATTCTAAACCCGGGACCTATTCAGAGGGCATACCCACCTTCCAGTCTCTGCTGCTAGCTATAACAGGAGTCCTTGCCAGACTGGAGAAGCAGGAGGTCAGCTATTGAAAAGAGAGCTTCAATCTGGGAAAGTCTTGAGAATCAAAGGCCACAGCAAGGCTACACTTTGAAGAAAAAAACCTGCTGTTGGTTTTCTCTCTGCCTCGTTAGATACCTACACTCCTATGAATCTGCCTCTGGATGCTTGACTCTGGTTTTGGTTATACCTATGTGAGGTATTCAGTGGAGTGGTATTGCTGTAAAATTTGTGAAAATAAAATCAGACTTATATAAACACTCCTCTCAATAGAAAGAGACCAAAATCAAGTGCTGATATCAAAGGACACCTTTATACATGCTCCGGGGGTGGGGGGGTAGCACTCTGAGAGTCACTCTAACTAAAGCACCACCATATCTCGTGTATCAGTGTCTCCACGCTTAAAAATGGTGGCAGAGGCACTTGAGCTAAAGCTCTTTTGACAAGCTTTAGATAAGGTGCTCCCGCGACCATTTTTCCTAATCAGGGACCTTTAATAACCGGAGATCAGACTAAACAGCAATTATGACTTTATTCAGGCCAGTTCTGTTCTATGTGGATGCAACTTGTTGACCCTAGTTTGTACTGACCCACAGAATAAGAATGCATCAGACCCACTCTAGTTTCCTAACAGCTCATATGCTAACACTCACCTCTTATCTTGAGTGATGAAACCTCAAGGAATTTCATCTCAGATATATGCTCTTAGCAACAGTTTCCTCATCTGTTAAGGCAGATCATAATGCTGACCTTCTTTGTAAATTGCTTTGAAACCTGCTAATGAAAAGGGCAATTTAAGGGCTAGGCATTATTCTAAAACCCATTCAAATACAGGAAATACAGAAGTTGCCATATTGAACCAGATCATTTTTCATTCTGTCTAAATGCCTACCAACAGATGCATCTTACACAAAGGTGGCCAAAAGGTTCAAATTTCATTTTTTTTAAAGAAAAAATGAAGGGTAAAGTTTTGCAGCATTTCATGAAAAACCCCCCACCCTTGTTTCAGATATCTTTATGTGTGCCAGATACAGAAATGAAGTGATGAATGAGTCCCCCTACCCACTATCATGGCATGACCCCTCCATTGCTGTTCTCAGGATCCCTAGCTCCAGTGTGCTGATACTACCTCTTTGCCAGAGTTGGGTTGTGCCCAATAGGAGCATGTGGAAGGGGCACATTTGAAGAGTGGGGCTTCCAGTACCAAAGTGGAAGCAATTATAGGCATACTCTCATGCTCCACAGTTTTGAATCTCTCATCCTTTGTTCACACCAAACAGTGCAGGAGTTTTGTAAACTTAAAGGTAAAAATACTAATGTTATTATTCCCTTGACAAAAGCAACCATGGCACTTAGCATAAGTATCATAACTCTGAGAAGAGAAACATTAACCCTGAATGTCATTTTTATTTCCAGATTTAAGTATTATAACCAGTTCACATAGGAAGAATACATTCAGAAATATGCAGCCTCTTTATCATTGTACAAGCAATTGATCAGCAATTTCAGGCTGAATTTCTGAGTCATCACCATTTTGGAAATGGGTCCTAGTGGGAGGTGATTCAAACTCCTTAAAAGCTTATTTAAACATAATTTAAATGCAATTGGTAGATAACCCACTCTGCTCCCTGCAGCTTACACCTGCTCGCACTTGTGGCATATACTACAGAACTACTCTGCGATGAGTTCTGCTATATATTATCAAGTGCAGCTACGCACTGCTCCCTCATTATAGGACAAATAACACTCTGGCTTACAAAGTTCAACTCAGATGAAGCCAGTGGGGTTGCACAGGTGTGAAAAGAGATTTAAGCAGTCCACCTACTCTTCCTCCATTGTTGAGCAAATTAGAGATAGCAGAGGAACATAGACAAGAATATGTGGTTTATCAGCTATTAACTTATGGACTCTTTTTCACCTCACACAGAGGAACTGTGTGTTCCTCGAAGATGCCTTGGCCACACTGCAATGGATTTTGAGAACTTTGCTCAAGCTGACTGCGCCAGTTCACTGGTATCTGGATTCCTGATGGTTTTTTTACACTCCTGCAATTTTTACTGTTATACTTATCATCTGCCTTGTTACTTATCATCCTCTAAAATCCCAAAATGCCTAATTTTATCCTAATTGTTGCTAATGTCTTTTTGGGCACCTATATATGATCGCACAGTCTGCTGGAGCATGGTAACTGCCATGCTACAGCTGCTTCCTGTGTCTTCTATAGCAGCATCCCTGTGCTTAAAAATGGTGGTGGGGACGCTTTATCTAAAGCTCATTGATAGAGCTTTAGTTCAAGTGCCCCTGCCACCATTTTAAAGTGTGGGGACGCTGATACATGTGACGCAGCGGTGCTTTAATTAGAATGACTCTAAGAGCACCACCCTCCACCCCCCGAGCACGTGTAAAAGTGTCCTTTGAAATCAGCACTTGGTTTTGGTCTCTTTCTATTGAGAGGAGTGTTTATATAAAAGGCCTTACACACACAGTTATCTTCAGGACCTTATTCTGATTTTATTTTCACAAATTTTACAGCAATACCACTCCACTGAATACCTCACATTGGTATAATCAAGACCAGAGTCGAGCATCCAGAGCCAGATTCACAGGTGTGTAGGCATCTAAAGAGGCAGAGTGGGATTTAAAAAAAATGCTTTTCATACCTACACACAGATCCCCCTCCATCCTCCCTGCCCTTCACCAGAAAATTCAAATAGAGTGCAAACAAGATTCTGTTTTATGATAAATGTTAATCCCTATAGCACACGAGGGTTGCATGGGCAGATCCTTAGTAAGGAATAACTGGAACAGCAGGAAGTCAATACTAGGTACTGAATGCACATAGGGAAATGGCAGTCTTGACTGCAAAGAGCTTCTAGTCTAGGTAGACCTCCTATAAATACAGCTTGTGGATAACACGTCATAAATTGGAACTGGGCAGGTCACTATTTTCCCTTTCTTGATCTGGAAGAATCTTTGAGATTTCAATCATTTCCCCATTTCACACCAACACAAAGTGGAACCACTGAAACATTTGTCTTGAGAGATGATAGAAGCCTACTTTCTCCAGTGAATAGGATATTCAGCTGGGATGGGGAAAACCCAGGTTTAAATCCTAATCTAAAAATCAGGGAACTTGAACCTGAGTCTCTCACATCAAAGGTGAGGACCCTAGCTGGTGGTTATTCTAGGATTACCTGTTTTTATCACATGCACATCTCCCACACCTCCATGTCAACAAGCCCCCCGCCTTCATCAAAATTTCATCTTGGTTTTGAGAAACTAAAAAATGTCATCAAAACTGAAAGTTTTGGGGTTTCAAATAAATCACCATTTCCCAACATAAACTGTTTAGTCCAAAAATGT
Source organism: Alligator sinensis (assembly GCF_000455745.1). Classification (NCBI taxonomy): domain Eukaryota; kingdom Metazoa; phylum Chordata; order Crocodylia; family Alligatoridae; genus Alligator; species Alligator sinensis. The sequence goes on from NW_005842801.1 coordinate 214,826, forward strand.
CTAATTAGTTAGAAAAAACCCAAAAATATTATTTAAAACGTTCCTATAAAAAAAAACATAGCCTGAGTTCCTCCCACAACTCTGAGAACAAGTGGCTGGTACGTTTGTATCCACCCTGAATTCAGAGGCATTTAGGTTAGGTACAGACATTCAAAAAGCCTGAGGCAGAATTGATCTAAGTTATGCAGTTTTCTGTAACTGGTGTAGTTTAGATTGGTAGCAAACAGAACCCACATTTGCCTTTTGGTGTTGGTGTTGGTGGGGGGGTGGGGGTGGAAGGGGGGAAGGGAGGGTTGCAAATCTGAGACCGGGTTCTGCCATTTTTAAACCAGTTTGTGTGCGCCAAACTTGTGTTCTCTTATGGGTATAGACCCGTTTTGTGTGCAGAGCTTCTGTTCTCTTATGGGTATAGATCAGTTTCTGATCACTTACACTGGTAAAAGCCTGTACTTGGCCCTAAAGACACAAGACCCTGACAATGACTGTATCTTAATTGTAGGTCACATTTAATGTCCAATTTATGAATAAATTATAACTTGTTAATATGAGAGAGTAGACAAAGGGAATATCAGCTGTTCAACAAAAGAATAGTTTGTTCATTACTGGGCATGTCTACACATGCAATTAATGCATAGCAATAAACTCTGGTGCTTGTCACACTGGAGTTTATTGCTTTTGGGTACACCATTTATACATGCACATGGGACCACAGCATGTTGAGCTCAGTTGGAGCAGGCCCAGCTGGCAGGGGGCCCCAAGGGTCCCTACCAGCCCGGGGCTGCTCCTCCTTGGCTCAATGTTCTGCGGAGGGGCTGGCTGGGATATGGGGGTGCTTCAGTATGGGGACCCGCTGGCAGAAGTAAAAAACTCATCATCCAGATGGTACTAGTGTTTACACGTATTACCTGACTGAGGAGTTTATTAGTTTACTCCAGCCTAATAGCCTTGCACATACAGATGCTGAGACATTTATTGCAGAACTAATTAGTCAACTCTGCAGTAAATGTCTTGTGTAGACGCGCCTGCTCTGGCTTACCTCATGTACAACATTTTCTGCTGATTTATTTGTAACCATCTACACTAATCATGTCTGTTACATGCTTATATGTCAGTTATTTATAAACCTTTCATAAAAGCAAACTTGACATAAACTGCGACCAACTTTCATGACCACATACACTTCATGTTAAACCTTTGCTGCTCCAATGACTTTACTGGGGCTTCATGGGATTAAAGCAAAGGCAGAAAGGGGTCTGTTTTATCTAAAGCCACTGCTTGTCAGGTTACTGGCTTACAATTTTTAAGAGCATCTTATCTCTCACAGGACTGAGTTTCAAAGGACAGCCCTCCCACTACTGGTCAACAATATAATTGCTTCTGAAATGTGGCTGTCACAGGAGGTCATTGTTTGAGGGACATGGGAGCATTCAGGCAGCCAGAATCAGCCCCACTGAATACCCTAACTACTAGAAAAGACATCTCCATTTGGCCTCTGCACTACGAGAAGGCAATGTAGAAATAGAGCAAAAAGGTAATTTGCTTACAACAACTCTTACGCTGTGCACATGGGCTACTAAATTGTGTACTACATGAGGTTTTTTTTCTTTTTTAAGTGTGTGACGTCATAAAGCAGTTTGTCATATCACAGATGTATAGTAACTATGGGCAAATCTGTTCTAGATAGGATGAGTGAATTCTGTTGACAAGTCACAAATGGAAAGAGTTGGTTTTTTGCAACTGTATCTTTTAGAGTAAATAGTACTTAGGATTAGGAAAGGAGCAATGCTACTTAATGATATTTCACACTCTCATTAAACATGATGTTGGACAGGAACATTAACCTTAAAGAATTTTCCATTTCCCTCAAAGAATAGGATTCTTTCCTAGCCAACATGCAAGTCCAACTCAGTGAACAGTAGGAGAAAGGATGTGGTTTTGGCATCCACAATTAAAACTACATTATTTAATTTTTTTAAGTATCTTGAGACAGTTTTAATCAGTTTCCACATACCCCACACCTTTGTTTTATGAAGAATTTTAATTTAAATTCCAAAATATTTCCTTCTGAGAGGAATAAGAGCCAACTTCCATCAGATTTTCCAGCTGTGTATATTTTGTACTTCAGTATTTAATTAAATACAGAGTCAGATGACATCTGGTTTTTCATGTTGTGTTTAATGTTTTAATGCTCGCTTTAACAAGGACAATTGTAGCGGCTTGGCAAGGAGATGTTGTCAATAAAAAACCTGTTTATTTTGTGTATCAGAAACTGTAAAGAACGTTTCTTACTATAATGTTGTTCAGAAACATAGTTGCAAGGCAACCTCATGCCATCCTGTTTCCACGGTCTCTGTCACCTTGAGATTTATCATACTAGAAGTTACCATTGTAAAACACATCAAGGTTGTTTCATTCCAACCCCCGCCCCATACAAAATGCCTAGCAAGGGGAGCAGAGTTGTTTAGAAGAGAATAAGACATGGGAAGAAGGGTTTTTGAATGTTTATTTCAAAGATATGCTGCCAACCAAAGAATCCAATGGAAGTCATGCCTGACTGAAACAGAAGGGCATAAACAGGCTTGTATCATTTCTAATGTGGTGGGCATTGCTTAAGACAACTGCTATGTTAATAAAAGAACAAAGAACGGTTTTGCAAGAGTTCAGAAAAATTAAATTCATTCTGAACTACGGATTCTCACTGATATGAATCTGGGAATTTTAGTAATTGAGAGACTATTTAATCTCAAATCATAAAATAGAAGGAGCAGCTCATCAGAAAAAGTTTGCCCCTAGGAACAGGCTCCTTTTGGTAACAAACACTTGCAACAAACATTTGCAACCGTGCTTTTGAGAGGTTAAAATGTTTTAAATCCATTACAGGAAATTCATTATGCAGTATTAAAGATTTTACATTGTTGGCAGTATCATGCTGGGTTACCTTTTTTATTCAGTATTTGAAATGCTGTAACTT
>NW_005842801.1:217806-233809 GCF_000455745.1 Alligator sinensis
CATATGCTTATTAGAGCAAATTCAACTACCTTGTATACAGATGCAAGTCCACCAACATTAACTGAGTTTTTGCACATTTAAGCCAAAACAGAATTTGGCTCCATCTGTTTACATTTATACTACTGTGGCTACAGTTTATAATACAAAATTATGTAGTCAAAAGGACATATGCTATCGTCTCAAGTTGTCAGCCAACTTCTATTCTTGCCTCCCATAAGAAAAAACCCCAAAACAACTTGTCTTCTTTGTGGTAATAGCTAGAACTAGTACCATAAGAAGTTCCTTGAACATTTTCACGTAAAGCTGACCGAATTCCTGTGTCCACTGTCCATTTTCCGTCAATATTTCTAAGTTTTCTGACTAGCTTATGTGGACACAATTCCCTTTCAGTCCAAATCTCACATAGTACATACCAACACAGGCCTAGATCCTGCAATTTATTCCATTTAGATGGATCCTACACTCCATGAAGGATCTAGCTGTCATCTCATGTGGAAAAATCTGCAGTTAGGCTTCTGTTGATACATGGATCAATTACAGAATAAGACCCTTAAAGAGATAACTACGGCCAGGTACTGACATAGAATCATAGCAAATTAGGGTTGGAAGGGACCTCTGGAGGTCAACTAATCTAACCCCTTGCTCAAAGCAGGATCAACTAGATCATCCCAGCCAAGGCTTTGTCTAGCCAGGTTTTGCAAACCTCCAAGGATGGAAATTCCACAACCTCTGGGTAACTTGTTCCAGTGTTTTACTATCCCCCTAGTGAGAATGTTTTTTTCCTAATATCTAACCTAAACTTCCCTTGCTGCAGCTTGAGACCATTGCTCCTTGGTCTGTCACCTGCCACCACTGAACAGTCTAGCTCCATCACTTGTCGAACCTCCCTTCAGGTAGTTGAAAGCTGCTATTAAAACCCCTCAGTCTTCTCTGCTCTAGACTAAATAAGACCAGCTCTCTTAGTATCTCCTCAGAAGTCATGTGCCTCAGCTCCCTCACCATATCTGTTGCCCTCTGCTGGACTCTCGAATTTGTACACATCTTTTCTGTAGTGGGGAGCCCAATACTGAACACAGAACTCCAGATGTGGCCTCACCGGTGCTGAATAGAGGGGAATAATCACTCCCCTTGGCCTGCTGGCAACACTCCTACCAATGCAGCCCAGCATGCCATTAGCTTTCTTTTACAACAAGGGCACACTGTTGGCTCATATTCAGTTTATTGTCTACTGTAACCCCCAGGTCCTTTTCTGCTTAGCTGCTGCCCCGCCAGTTAGCCACCAGCTGTACCAGTGCATGGGATTGCTCCATCCTCAGTGCTGAACTTTGTACTTGTCCTTGTGGAACCTCATGAGATTTCTTTTGGCCCAATCCTCCAACTTGTCGAGGACACTTTGAATCCTAGCCCTACCTCCAGCCTACCTACTACTCCCCTCACCTTCATACCATCTGCAGACTTGCTAAGGGTGCACTCTACATCATTGTCCAGGTCATTAATGAAGACATGGAACAAAACTGGCCGCAGGACTGACCCCTGGGGCACTCCACTTGATACCAGCTGCCAACTAGACATCGAGCCATTGATTATTACCCTCTGAGCCCAATGCTCCAGCCAGTTTTCTATCCATCTTACAGTCCATTGATCCAGCCCATACTTCCTTAGCTTGCCTGAGAGAATGTTGTGGGAGATGGTAGCAAAAGCCTTTGCTAAAATCAAGGTATGTCACATCCACTGGTCTTCCTACATCCACAGAGCCAGTCACCTCATCACAGAAGGCATTCAGGTTGGTCAGGTATGACATGCGCTTGGTGAATCCATGCTGACTGTTCCTAATCACCTTTTTTTCCTCCAAGTGCTTAGAAATGGATTCCTTGAGGATCTGCTCCATGATTTTCAAGGGACTGAGGTGAGGCTGACTGGTTTGTAGTTCCCTGGATCTTCCTTTTTCCCTTTCTTAAATATGGGCACTACATTTGCCCATGGTTTGACCATGACAGTTGCCAGAACTTCCTCCTGCCAAACTAGGAAAGCACAGAGGTAGCCAAGGCCTTGCAAGTCCGCCCCCTTCCCCCCCTGATATTTTTCATTTCTGGGTTACTGGTTGGTTGGTTGGTTGGTTAAGCTGACATATTTAAAACAATTTTAAAGACTCATGTAGACACTCCCCAACCATTTGTTCCCAGCTACAAATGCTTAGATGGAAAGACAGAAGGCTTAAACATGCAGATGTCTCAAAGCTGGATTGGTTTAAGTCAGCATGGATGTGTATAAGTCAGCAGGCCTGGATGATCTTCATCCAAGGTTACTGAAGGAATTGGCCAGTGTCATAGCAGAGCCACTGGCATGGTTGTTTGAGCAGTCATGGTGCTCAGGTCAGGTCCCAGAGGAACAGGGCCAATGTGGTCCCTATTTTCAAGAAGGGGAGGAAGGAGGATCTGGGTAACTTTAGACTGGTTAGTCTCACCTCTATCCTTGGGAAAACCTTTGAAAAAATTATTAAGGATCACATGTGTGGGAGTCCAGTGGGAAAAATAATGCTGAAGGGCAACCAGCATGGATTTATAGCAGGTAGATCCTGCCTGACTCACCTTTCTTTTTATGAACAGGTCACAAAATCCTTAGAAGCAAGAGTCAAGGTAGATGTCACTTACTTGGATTTTAAGAAGGCCTTTGATACAGTATCTCATCCTATTCTCATAAATAAACTGAGTGGCTATGACATAGATGATTACATGGTCAAGTGGGTGGCAAATTTGCTTAGGGGTCACACCCACAGAGTGGTGGTGGATGGGTTGGAAATGACATGGAAAGATGTGGGCAGTGGAGTCCCACAAGGCTCGGTCCTTAGACCTGTGCTGTTCAATGTCTTAATCAGTGACTTGGATGAGGATGTGGAAAGCACTCTGTCCAAATTTGCAGATGATACCAAATTATGGGGTAAAGTTAACACACTAGAAGGTAGGGAATGAAAACAGGTGGATCCGGACATGTTGGAAAAGTGGGCAGAACAGAATGGGATGCGGTTCAACAAAGACAAGTGCAAAGTGCTGCACCTAGGGAGAAGGAATCACCAGCATACTTACAGGCTGGGGGATGACCTTCTCAGCAGCACAGCAACAGAAAGAGATCTCAGAGTCATTGTTGACTCCAAGATGAACATGAATTGTCAATGTGACAAAGCGATCAGTAAAGCTAACCGCACATTACCATGCATTAGCAGGTGCATGATGAACAGGTCCAGGGAGGTGATACTTCCCCTCTATGCGGCATTGGTAAGGCCACAGCTGGAGCACTTCATCCAGTTTTGGGTGCCACACTTCAAGAGGAACGTGGACAACCTTGAGAGGGTTCAGAGGAGGGTCAATCGTACGTTTAGGGGCCTGCAGGCAAAGCCCTATGAGGAGAGATTAAGGGACCTGGATCTCTTCAGCCTCCGCAAGAGAAGGCTGAGAGGTGATCTTGCGGCCATCTACAAATTCATCAGGGGGGGCAGCAAGGAATAGGAGATGCTCTGTTTACCAGGGCATCCCATGGTGTAACTAGGAACAACAGCCACAAACTGATGGAGATTTAGGTTAGACATCAGAAATAACTTCTTTATGGCAAGGGTTGCCAGAATATGGAATGGGCTTCCAAGGGAGGTGGTGCTCTCCTCTATCCTTGGGGGTCTTTAAGAGGAGGCTGGATATGCATCTGGCTGTGGTTATCTAACCTCAGTGCTCTTTCCTGCTCAGTGATCTACTGAGGTCCCTTCTGACCCAAACATCTATGAATCTATGAAGAGTCTGTCTGCACAAAGATACGTGGAGTGTTTTAATGAAGTTTAAAACACTGGCTTCTGTGAGTAAACTGAGTAATACAAGCTTAGGTCCTTAGCATATTAATAAAGCTCCTAGTTAATTTTAACTGGAGAAAAATATGTGTGGTTTTATGTGATGATACACCTCACCATCTGCACCCCTCTTTTCAAAAGTCTAGATCTGCCAATGGTGAGCACATGTATCAAAGCATATTTCTGTTCCTAGGCTATCTGCGCTAGGATAAAGAAATGTGGGTTCTGCATTGTGTTAGATAACATCAGTTAAAACTCCAGTGAAGATAGTTTAAATGTACATAGTTTCAGCATGCATTAACTCTGGTAAGAGGCTTGGCTTCCTTTTTGGGGTATTTACTACAGGATTAAAGGATGGAAGGTTTTATCATGCAGTGGCTACTTCATGGTAACAGCCTGTGTCCACATTCCTACCCTTTGGTAAGTGTTCTGTAACCCATAGTTATCTTCCATCCTTTCACTAAGGGCCAAGCTGCCATAATTTAGCTTCCACTTATCACAAAGTAAAAGTATGCACACGGCCATTACAGTGGAACAGCTGACACAGAATATCTTACCTGTCTTCTTTTAGCCTACATTAAATTATTCATAACCCGATTAGCTAACAAGCAGTAAATGCATAATTTTACACTAGAATTTTAACACAGTAACCAGTTGTGACAGAACCCCCTTTATGGTGTATGTCAATTTAAGGGCTGAGTCTGGCAGCCAGCAGGTGCCTGATGGCGGCAGACTTTTTGAGAACTAGGTATATAAAGGCTTCAGTTTGCTGCTGCCAGCCCAAGCGGAAACATTACCTAGCTGAGCTGCAGCAGGAACATCAGAAGGTAAAAGCAGGAGGCTCTTGGTCCTGGGTATGACCTAAAACTGCACCCTACTGGGGACGGGTGGCCTGGTGGGGCTCCTGGTGGTGTGGGAGCCCCCAGGAAATGCCAAGTCAGTTACCACCCTGGTGGAAGATGAGTTAGGGTGCCTAACCTCCTGCCCTCACCTTTGGGTGGGTTACTGGGAGAGAGAGAAAGGAGAGTGGGGGCCAGGCATGCTGAAAGAGCAGCACCTGAGCCCCAGCAGGGGGTGAGACCCCAGTCCTGGGGGAGGGCAGAGTAGGGCCAGGCATGCCAAGGAGGCACCTGAGCCTAAAAGGGAATGCTTGATCCAGTGCCTGGCAGAGCAAGTGGAGTATTGTTGCCCTGGGAGGGGGCAGAGTCGTGGGGTCCACACAGAGTAGGGTCAAACAGGAGAGTCGGCCTAAAGGACTGTGCATGAGGGGGCTAAGTAGGGCCAAAGAGGTATTAGGCCTGAAGGATAGCGCAATGGCCAGCCCCTTGAGTAATCAGTTGTAGAGAGGATGATGGGAGGGGGGAGTAGGCCAAGGTATGTTTTTGGATGCCTGAGGCCATAGTTGGGTTTGAGGCTGAATAGTGGGGCCTAGCCAAGAAGCTAGGGGCTAGTCCTGACCCTGGTAAGTCCCCCACTGAGGGGAGGCTGAGTGGGGTCAAAAATTACACCAAGGGAGAGCACAATGACCTGCTGCTCCAGGGTGGAAGGGAGTGTCCCTGTGAGACCCAGGAGCACCAGCCATGGTGTGAGGGAACATCATTTGTGTATGCGTCACCTGCAAGGCATGGGAACACGTAAAGGGGAGGTAGGAGTGTGTTTTATAGGCGTAGACACTAGAGCATATGAAGTGCAGCCTCCTGCTTATTGAACATCTCAGCTCAGTAAGAACAAGGTATGGCAGGCGAATGAGGTGGGCAGCTGCCCAGTGACAAAGGAGCAGGTCAGACATGTGACCAGGCCAGGGAGATGGCTCCTTTTGTCATACCAATGTTAAAACGTGCATGTTTATTTCTATTAATAAATAAAAGGCCTATTAATGAGAGTGATTAATCATTTGATATTTTGTTAAACTCCTAAGCATCACATGGATATTTTTCCTGTAGGAATATAGAGAGGTTCAGCACTGCTGCAAATTGGGCATTTGTTTAGCTGCCTAAATACCATTTCAGTTGCCTCACATCAGGCAGTCTAGTTGAGATATTTTGTTTACCTACAGGAGTTTCCATTGTTGGTATTTTAAAAAGAGACTTTTAAAGAAATAACTTAGTTGTTACTTAAGTTCAGTCATAGCCTGCCCTTAAGGATGTGCCTATGCCACAATGTAGTTCATTTGGAGCTACCTCAAGTATGGGAAGCAATGCTGCTGTGTTAGCGTGGTGCTCCACAGGGGCTAATTAGTCTGGCTGAGAAGCAGGCTATACAGCCCAGACAGAGCACCAGGCTCACATGCCTATCCTCTTTCCAATATCTGAGATAGCAAAGAGATCTCTATATGGCATTGCATCCTGCCATGTAGACCTATGCTAAATGGCAAAACAAATTACTGCTCAGATATACTAACAAGCCAATAGGAAACAGGAAGTGTTAATGTAAATATCGAACATCAACGTCAACGTCTAATGTTAACGTCAGGATCTAATTTTATTTGAGCATGGCTACGATGGTATAAGTAATTGCTTTGGAGTGATTTGACTGATGTACATAAATGAATTTATGCCTACTATGGCTAAATGGTTCATTGGATAGCATCTCCCTCTAAAGGTGTATGGGCTAATTTCCACTTTCAGCTATACCACTGTAAATCTAAGATAACTCCATTATCTCCAATGAAGTTATCACATGTCTATCCATCTGCCACCAGGCACAAATTCCACCCCAGATCATGTGCCTTCCTCATATTTTGCTGGGAAGCCTCCAGTTAACCAGGTACATTGCTGCCCCCTGGCTGCTCTACATTGGCACTGATTGTTGAGCTTGCCCTGTCTTGCATCAGAGGCAGAGAGAACATGCCAGTGGTTTCACCTTTTGTGGTTAGCAGAGAATAAAAGGAAATTAAATCTATTGTCTGGGGGCTTTAACTTTTTACCCTGGCTGCTTCCTTGTTAATGAGAATTCGTCTAGCAAAGGCAGACCTTTTGTTAAATTATGTTAGTCTCCTATTTACCCTTCTTGCTTCCTTGCAAATACCAGTGTCAACTAAATGGAAGAGATACAGAGATATCCTGGAAGCCCAAGCAACATAAACAATAACTCATGGCATGGACTAATCTCTCAGCTGCTGCAACAGGAACCATGGGGTAACACTGCTTAGTTTTTGTACATCTGTTACAGAAAGAACTGGCAAAGGAAATGAAGCATCTTGCCACCTATTTCCCCTGAGCCTTTTCCTAGCTTGGGGATGTTTCTCAGTCCTCTGCAAATCAGTATGTCAGCAGCTGCTTGCCTGGATACATTTGTTAACAATGACAAATATTTAGGGACAGCCACTGAACTCCCACTGGTCCTAGCATTCATGAGTCCTTGTCCCATGACACTTCCATGTTAATGTTTCCCATTAACTTAACAGGTGTATTTGTTTCATGATGTGATATGATATGAATATGCAGCATCAGTCAAACTATACATCCTGCTTCATCCCCAGAGCCTTGCTGAACTTGCAGAGGAACAAATCCCCAGCAAAAGACATGGCAGATACAGGCACAGGCGAAATGGTCATATTTTGCTCTTCAAAAAAAGGATGAGTGGGCAGAATGAGGGTAAATATGTGGCAAATTGTCATGAGTGGTAAAGAGGAAACAGAAGTATGGGGAGCAACCTCATGGGGTGAGAAGATAGGATCCCCACAGGTGCTGGTTTTCATTCTTTTTCTCTGCACAGAACATGCTGCCTCGCTGTGTAATATAATTTCTGCATTGATTTATTTACCTCAACACAAGTCTGCACAGGACAAGGACATCTGAGTTAAAGTCATAGAAGAAGATTTTTGTCTTGTAAGATTAATGTCAATAGCCCTGGCGCCGGGCTTCAGTGCAGGAGTGCACAACATATCTCTGGAGAAGAGGTGCTAGGATGCCCCTTGGTAAAGAAGTTGGATCTCCTGCATAGACGAAAACTCCTAGCCTTAGCTTTGATCAAAGTCCCAGTGCCTCAGAAGAGAGTAAACCCCCTCAGAAGTATTCATGACAGGTAAAAATCCTCCCTGGATTCAACTGGTGACCAGCAAAGGCTTGATGCATACATTCAGGGGTATTGGTTGTAGCCATGTTGGTCTAAGGACATAGGCAGACAAATTTATTTGGGTAAATATAATATATTTTACTAAACCAGCTAAAATAGTTGGAAAAATTCTTCTTTGCAAGCTTTCAGGTACAAACACCCTTCTTCAGGCAGAGGAAGTGTCACTCATGCATACATTAGTGCTTATGGATGCCATAAATTGACTGTATCCTCAGCACAAACTTGAGAGTCCCTGAATTCCTTTAACTTGTGATAGCTATTGATAATTTCCATAAGGACTGATGCATCAGCAGGGGATAACTTGACATATTAAAAGCCATAGCCCATTGTACACTAAGAGAAAGAGCAGGAACTGTCATTAAAGAATGACTAACTATGATAGCTTTAAGGCTGTTTTGGTCAGGTGGAATATCAGGAAGTGGATATAGCACAGGAAAGGATAGGAACAACATCTTTATTGTTTATTGCATCATTTTAAATCTGTATAGCTTAGAAAAGTTTTTTAATGAATGATTCTACAGTAATTGTAGGGACAAAAATTATCATTGGTCCAGTATCTACTTACTACTAGCCTACTGACACTTAAGTAAATTGTCAGATGAATCATTAGGACTTAGACATTAGTGATGAACACTGTAAAAATGTGTGTGACAGAAATGAATATTAAAAAAAAATTATAAAAGTGTTCAAAGAGACTTTGTCAATTGGAGAGGGTTCAGAGAAGAACTACAAGAATAATTTGTGGTCTGGAGAAGAGATTTAAGAAGTTCATATTATTTAGCTTATCAAAGCCAAAGACACAATTTAATCGTATCCTAAAATACCTACAAAGGGAGAATATATTAAATAGGTCTTTAACCTTTAATTTTATAGCAGACAATTGTATAATAATATCCAATTGCTCAAAGTTGAAACCAGCCAAGTTCAAACTACTATATATACACACACACACACACACACACACACATATATATATATGTGTGTACTTATATATATATATAAGTATGTATATGTAATATGTACTTATATATACATATATATACATACTTATATATACATATACATATATATACATATACATATATATATAGATATATAGATATATATATATGTACTTAACATAAAGGGTAATCAACCATTGGAATTAGGGCTGTTATATTACAAAATTTATATGAGACACCCAAACTATGCATCCCATCAGGAACCAAACCAGTGTTTCTGAAGCAAACTGTTCCATTTTGCAACCAAAATATTTGAAATTTCTAATTTGTACTGAAAAATCACCTTGTTCTGTGAGAAAAGAGTCTGGCTTCTAACTGTGGTAGGACCCCTGGTATCCCCCATACCAGTGTTCTACTCTTCACCCCGTCTGACCTCTGACTCTAGCTTTTGGTTTCTTAACCCTTGCTTACCCTATCTCCCGGTCCAGCTTTTGACACCATTCTGTTTAGACTTTGGCTACAGCTCCTGGTTCTAGTTCGGGGACCAGACCCTTCTGTACCCCCAGCTCTTGGGAAACCAACCTGGATTGAACCTGGTTCAGGTGTCTAACCATTAGGCAAAATTGCCCATGCTCTGGTTCCTAACACTTCTCCCTTCATTATACCCCATTTATAGTTCATTGCCCTATCTCAGAGAAGACTGGTCAACTTATCACCTTTACACGTAACTATTCTAGGTGAAAAATAGGGTGGCCCACAATGGAGTGAAACTATGATCTGGGACAAGGCTCTCCAATTCAAATGAGTTGGCAAGCCACAAATGGTTAAATCACGGTGTTGGCAGTATTAACTCCTTTGCCAACACAAAGCTGAAAGCTGCCAGTTGGATAGCACTGATCTGTGTTTTCCAGGAAATCAGACTAGAGTATCATAATGGTCCTGTTTGGCCTTCATCTTTTATATCTATGAAAAAAAGTTGCAATGTTTTTAGTGGCTCCAAGGAAGCAGAATAGGTCAGGAGGTATCAGCAAGATTCTGATCAGCTTACCTAATCCATCTTTTCTGTTGAAGACCTCTTCTCCAAAAGAAGATAATATTTTGCAAGCAAAAATGACAAAAATAATATTGAAAGATGAAAGGACCATCAAACAGAGAAGCATGAAATTTGCAAAATTCAAGAAGAGAGGGTAAAGAGGGGAAAAAAGAAAAGCACCAACAGAAGAAGATAAGATAATGGGCTGTGTAGATAGTGGACTGAATCTTCTAACAGTTTTCTAAGTATCCCTTTACTGAGATACTGATAATGTGTAAGGAAAAAATTTTATGGATGGCAAAAACTTGGTCCAAGTGGAGATCAGCCTGCCTTCTAATAATAAGTAGAAATGTAATATTCATTAAAAAGATTCCAAACTTCAGTCAACTCTAATGATCATGCAGCTTCCCTCATCAATGTATAATAGAACAAAAGTAAGAACTCTTCATTAAGACATACATCTCTCATGTTCCATCACATTTTATTAAAGAACCTTAGTTTAAAAAAAACTTTAGCAAGGGAAGCTACAAGTCAGATCTTCTTGGAGGAGACATAGGTATTACAGAAAAATATCAGATACACCTTCATTTTTTTGGCCAGTGCCTGATGCTCCAAATAATCAGAGTTACATACAAAGCAAAAACATCATGTGTGGTCTTGCCTTTTACAAATATAGAAAAAATTACAACCTAAATATCAGGAATGACAGGGCTCACTTCACTGTGTGGGAAGTATCTGCCAAGACCTTTGGAGAAACTGAACTATGGCATCATACAAACAAGACCACAAGCTGAGTTACTACTTTTCTCTCTTCTACTTTAGTAGTGATGGGATATGGAGTCTTTAGTGGTAGTGGTTTCCTCCAGCTTTACAGCTTTACATAGTACTTCAGCGTAACAACTAGGGATCATTTGGGTTTAAAAGAAAAAGTACATGGTCTTACTTGTCAAAGCATCTCTTTAAGGGACATAATGACAACTTTGGTGCAGCAAGCATTAACCTGTTGTCACAGAAGCTTTCAAAGGGTCTGTCAACATGGTATAGACAATGTCCCTGGGGAAAGCTGTTCTTAAGTACATCCTGTCCCAGTGATGACACATATGGGGTGCATGTGCACTCCCTGAGAGTGCCAGCCAGGGAGTGGGGGCACTAGGAGAAGTGCCAGTGGCACTTCTGGGTGCATCTCTGGCCCTTCCAGGCACACCCCTGGCACTTCTAGGCAGCGTTCCCTCTTAGAGCCAGCTTAGAGGGAACACTGCTTCTGGGGTGGCGCATGCGACCGGCCATGGTGGCCCCCCCCAGTCGCTGATTGGTGTGGGAGGGGGCAAGTGCCATGCACACACTTATACTGCATATTCATCCATTTGGCCTTGGTGCAGGACTGTCACCAGTCCCTTTTGTGGCCATGCACCTACATCTGCTGAGCAATGCACTTGAAGACTTCCCTGTTGGGGTGCCCTTTCTGGAGCTGGTGCTGGGTCTCCTCCTCACCCCAGATGGTGATGAGATCCCTCATTTTCCCATAGTCCCAGTTGTGTGATGAGGGTTGGTCAGTGGAAGACACGATGGAGTCATCCATGTCCTGTGGCAGTGCCTGTGGGGTCTCAGCATCCATGGATGCATGAGGGTCTGGTTCCAAGAGGGTCGATTGAAGGGTGGAAGGAAAGCTGGAAGAGTGAATGGTTGGAAGGAGTGGAGGATGCACAAAGGCACAGGTCCCGGTGTGTGGCTTTCCCTCTCACTGCACCTAGATAGAGCCCCTATTCTGAAGAGACCAGGGCTCCATTAGTTAGGCCAGCCCCACAAGCTTGAACTTTCCAGAGGCTTCCAGCAGACACCATGTGATTCTGGCAATGCCCCATGCCCTGGCCTGGAAATGTCCAATAGCCTCTACCTGCAACACAGAGAGAGCTGGCTACTCCAGATATGGTCCTGAAGTTTCCAGGCTCATCCTCCTGCTTGCTCCAGGTTGACAGTTCAGTGCCTCTTCCTCCGTTGCCCCCCCACCTTAGTACTCCAGGACCCTGTATTGTGGGTCAAAAAAGCCAAGCAGCACACCCGATGCCCTTGGCTCAGGTACCTGCCGGCCGTGGCTGAGCCGCGTGGGCCCAGACCTGATCTTCTGCCCTTGCCACCCCAACCAACCAGAGATGAGCCACCCGCTCTGGCTCCTGTTTAGGGGGACCATGCTGCTGGGCCTGGGGGGCAGGATGTCTGGCTCTGGCCTGAGATATGGTGTGAGGGAGCCAGGGTCAGATTTGTGTCTCCTGGGCTCAGTGTCTGGTGTGTGTGTGTGTACACACATTAGGGGGTGCTTCATGACAGAGTGTGGGAGCACAGCCCAAGGACATGGGTGCCTTGGTCCCAGGGCACTTGCAACCACACAGCAATTTCCAAGTTTACTCCCCGCAGACCCTTCTATCTGCTCCCGGCTGCCTGCTGGCCAGAGCCAGGAACTACAGATGGGCAGAGTGGCTGTGTGGTCCCAACTTTGTGAGAGCAGTGCCCAGGACTGTGAGGAAAGCCCCTATGTTTGCTTCCCACCTCCCCTCCCCTCCCCTCCCTTGCCACCCCCACTGCCTGCTTCCAGCTGCTTACTGGGCAGGGCCAGGAGCCATGGCTGGGCAGAGGGGCTGTGTTGTCCCAGCTTTGAAAGAGCCCAGGGACAGGGCTATCGGGGCTGGAGCAGTGGTGTGAGAGCTGTATTCCAGCATGCCAACCTGTGAGGGGAAGGTAGCAGGGACCCACAAAGCAGCCTGGGATTCTGGGAAAGAGCAATGTGACTTGCATCAGTAGGGGATCTGATGCAGAAATTCAATAGACTGGTCTAACGTACATGAATTAAATCTGATACCACATCAATACAGGTCTATCTTAGGATGGGATCTGCCATTTTTAAACCAGTTTATATGCCCCATACTTCTATTCTGTTATGGGTTTAGACCAGTTTCTGATCACTTATACCAGTTTATGTGTAATGTCTCTTAAGGGAATAGGGTAGAAATACCAATAATTATATTTCCAGTACTGAAGTGATACAACAGTGACCAATATTCAAGAGGCAAAAGTTAAGAAGTGTTGAGGTGATGATGTTGCCAGATTAACGCTAAGAAGAAAATTTGCAAGTAGAAGTTAGATACCCAGCTGTTAATGACACCCAACAGGAATTGGACTCCTACCAGTTTTTTATGACTTTTGGAATATCTTGCAAAGGGATTGGATGGATATAAAAAGGTAGAAAGACTGATTGCTCCTATCAGTGTGTCAGCTAACATGTTCTTTGCTTTCTGTAATAGTGAGATCTCAGAACTCCCTTGGGCCCTTTCCTTCCTACTAAATTTCAGGCTTCTCAATACTTAGCTTAGCTTTTGGAGGACCACACAGCCCTAATGTACAGAGAGAGCACAGATTTCCCTTTATCTTGGGAAACTTAAAATATGAACCATCTTCAAAAGTAGCATGAACTTAAATTATACCAAAAAAGGCTTATGAACTTGGACTAGTTTTATGAACTCTGCGGAACCAGAAAACATTTGAGAAGTCTCAAAAAATGTTTCCTGTGCCCTGCAGTGTATCCTTTTCTATTTATACCCTTCAAGTACCCTATACTTGAAGAGTAGCAGAGCATCTCTCACACATTCCAGACTTATGTAAGATCATTCACTTGGAGAACAGAACTGTGACAGTCATTGTGCATGAGATGTCTATATGAGTTCTGCAAACTGCAAAAATCATTTCTTAAATGTGCAACAGCAAGTGAACCTCTTGACCTACATTAGATTTATTTCATTATTTCTTTGCCTTTGAGGATAAGAATGTCATTTTGTACTTATTTGTGCCAGTGCATTGGAAGACAACAAAACAGTTCTCTGGATTCTCCGTAGTAAGTTACATTTATCAGGTTGCTCTAAAGATAATTCAGCCTCTATTTAACAGAGCTGGAAAGCATTTGATTTTGTGCTGTCTTTTTAGATGGGCCTATGTATAAAAGAGCATTTTGCTAGCTGAAAGATTTCCTTTTGTCTGACACTA
Organism: Alligator sinensis; assembly: GCF_000455745.1. Taxonomy (NCBI): domain Eukaryota; kingdom Metazoa; phylum Chordata; order Crocodylia; family Alligatoridae; genus Alligator; species Alligator sinensis. Next base: position 231,722 of record NW_005842801.1, read on the forward strand.
GCACTATCTGAAATGGATTGAGACTGAAGGGAGGGATAAAAAAAAACAGTGCTTGAGTAATTTTAATCATTAATAACTTACTCCATTTTAATTGGCTTAGAAGTTCAGGTTTCAACTGTTAGTGTAATGGATTAGCATTACAAGGACACAGACCTGTCATGTCTAAGCAGAAGGAGAATTTGCTGACTGGAAACATGGGAGCAACCAACTTACTATGTACTATAGGTAGAGAATATCAATTCTGGGTTGGAGAGGGGCAGAAATATAGAAGAAAATGGAAGACAAAGGACAATGAACATTCATTGAAAAGCTCTTGTTTTCTATACTCCATCTAAAGAAGCATGGCAATGAAGGCCACAGTGCTGGATTTGGAACGTAAGCCAGGTTAGCTGAAAAACATCTTGTACCATGCTGGGAAAAAGCATAATTTTTTAAAGGCTTCTGTGCCTGGGCTTTGGCTTGTCAAAGAGAAGAGGCAGCTGAAAGGACACAACCGAGGAGCAGCTAGAGGATTTAAATGAAATGAGATTTCAGGGGAGCGAAGATCTCTGCAAGATTTTACAAGGAAGGAGAGGCTTTGCAGAGCATGTTATTTACTTCTGTCTCTGAATTTGGCAAGAACAAAAGTCGCACAATTTTCTTTGTCTCTCTAGTACAACTTCTCTCAGTGATTGTGGCACTAGACCTGAACGTGGGGCACTAGATGTGGCTCTGAAGGAGCCAATGGATTAGCAGGAGTTCGTTTCACCTTCAGGAACATATATAAAGGAGCAAAAGACATTCTGAACCAGTTGACTAGAAACCTTCACATCCCTATACTGCCACCACAAGACACAATTTGTTCCTTGCTGCTGGACAGGAGTAAGGGACAAAGGTAGGCCCACGCTTGTGAATGTATAAATACAGCTCAAAGGAGATGGGCATACAAAATTCTGCATACCTGGTTCGATAGCCGCACAGCAGTTTGCCCTATTTCTGTTAGCATGGCAGCTCAATGCAGCTACAGCTCGTCAATGGAATACATTTCTGTTGGAAAATTCAGTATCATAAAATCAAACCATTTTGTAGGAAGCTGTGAATTGTTATTAAATTTTCAGTGGAAAAACAGTTCCATTTTCTGACTAGAACTTACTGTGGCAATAATTGGAAATAATCCAGAAAAATAACAGAAATGCTGTTTGAGGGGGGAGAGGGGGAGTAGACAGTACTTGTTTTCCAGTATTTGTTTCCTTTCACTATGTGTCATATTGATGCCATACTACTGAATTATTACCTATTAAAGAACACATTTAGTTATGTAAAATAAAATAGTTTTCCCCTATTGACCATCATAAGGTTTTCCACTGCCAATCATCCGTGTACACAGCATTTGAACACCTTTTACATACAATCAATACCCACAGTTAAGTCACTAGTGGAATTCATGTACTCGCTGGCACTTCTCCCTTCCTCCCGCTGATGGACAGAGGCCGGCACAGTGGGTGTTCTTTTTGTTCCACTCTGCTTATTAGTCCTGTAATTTGTTATCCTTGTTTATTATATTACAGATACATTTTCCCTGCCTACTCATCCCTGAATTTCTATATATTGTGCTGAAGCAGACTTTAATGCAAGCAGAGATGTGATAGCTACTTAATAGTCACTTATTACCCAATTATTGCTCTAAATAGCATTCATATATCTAGCTAGTTAAAAATGGAGATGGTTTTATTCTTGCAAACAGTTTCTCTGAATATTCATTTGAATTTTTAAGTTAGCGCCATTTGGCCATGTTCAACCCCTTCTGCACTTTCTTCAAACATTTGCGATACTGACTTTTCCCAGACTGAGTATTTGTGAAGAGCAAAAGCTGAGAGGCCAGGTTCAAATGCCTGAAGAAAAAAAGAAGAAAAGTAAAAAGAATTTGTAGTGAAAACTTAATTATGAGACTTACACTTTCCTAAAAAGGAAACAGAATCAATACCATGTAATCAATGCCATGCATGTGACCAACCACAAGTAAGCAACATTCAAGTTCAGGTCATGGGAAAGACAACATTCTCAAATAAATAATAATAATAATGGTAAAAGTAGTGATAATAATGTGTA
>NW_005842801.1:233840-239607 GCF_000455745.1 Alligator sinensis
CTAAGTTGTTTATCTACTCTGTTTAGTGTATATGACTCTCAACCGATGCAGAAAAAAACCTGAATGACAGGCTCTGAGAGAAGCATTACTTCAAAATGAGTGTTAACCAGCCAGGAATATTCACCAGCTTGAGACGTGCAGAAGTTGGAGGATCTTCTGGTCAATTCTTTTGACAGAAAGGCCATCTCAGCATGTGCCAGTTCTCCCTGAGCCCTCTGAAAAAGCCCTCCTTTTCACAGCTGAAAAAATAATATTTCTACAATGTTTTCATCTGAGATGCCCACTGACCACTAACACCCCTACTCTGTCTCCAAAGAGCTTCATGGAAAATGTAAATTGCACTAAAAAAAAAAATACAATTTCTCGCAGACTTTCACCATTTTCCAGATCTCTCTACAAAGCTGTTACTGTTTCTCTAGGCTCCTCATGAGGGTACACAGTGGAAGAAATTGAGGTGGATCACTTGTGCAGAAAGAAAAGAACTGGTAGCTTCAGGACCACTTTTACATAAAAAATTGAAATAAGCAGTACATTAGTGCTTGCAAACATGGAATTGTCATAAGACTGCTCCTCCTCCTTCTCTAATTCAAGTTGTTCCTCTCTTCTCCTAAATATGCTGAGATCTCAGGCTATGTGATGGTATTGAGCCATCCCAACCCAGGAGAAGCACCACGTGGCATTCTGCCTTAAAAGTTTATCATCTCAATGACTTCAGTGGGATGTCTCACAAAAGTTAGGGACTCCTTAAAATGGATAACGAATAGATGAATTTGCCCATTGCAGTTTGGAAGGAAAAGGTACTCAAGCACTAAGCCCACAATTCAGAGCAAACTTCAAAGACTACCAACTTTTACAAGACACTGCCAAAAGAAAACCCCAGGTGACTCTTTTTAACCAGAATCATTGAATGTCTCACAGACTTAGCTACGGTTTTTGCAGTTTAAAAAAAATAAAATAAGGGAAAGCATGAAATGAAACACAGCAAGGCTGCAGTCGAAGGGTATTTACCTCATCAGAATTGCCAGTAATTTTCTGTAGTATGCTGGGGGCCTACAGCCCTTCCACAGGCCAACAACTACAGGGGCTGTCTTAAGACCATGGAGTTTACTTTCACATGCATTCTACCATGTCCGCATTTTAAGAGAGCGCTGCCTTGCATGTACACTCCTTTACAGCTACCTACCCAGCTGCAGTTTGCAGTCTGTCTATTTTTGCTTCTGTAGATATTTGCTGTTTGAAGAATATTTTTAAATGCCTTTCTCATTAAGGGAAACCAATGAATGTTTCTGCTTTGAAAGCATTGTATTTCACTTTGAAAGCCCCCTGGAAAGGGAAGGATGCCCATGAGGTATACATAAGAACCTGGTACATTGGACAATTTTCCCCTACCTTCAAAAGATGAGGAATAACATTTTCACGTCCCTAGTGGCCTAAATTCCATTGATTTTTCAGTAAAGACAAATGCATTATCCTTTTGGATAATACATTTTAGGATTATAAATCACTGAGATGTTTTTGAAACTGTTATCCTAAGCTAACAGTTGCTAAATGTCACCTTGTTGCATCTGTATTTTAATACAACACGTGGGGTTGGGACCTCAACTCTTCTCCAGTCCCTTCATGGCAGATAAAAGGGCTGGAGCTGCATAAAGTGACCTTAAAAGCCATAGTTGTGGCTGGGGGGAGGAATTCTTCTAGTGAAGCTCCCTACAAGACAGCCCCCCTAGTGATGCTCCCTACAAGACAGCCTTAAAGCTGACCTCTGGTGGGGCTCTTTTCAAGCTCCTGAAGCAGAGATGTCAGGGGCAGGGAGGAAGGAGGAAATTGTAGGTAGCAGGAGGCTACCATTACTGAGAGAGTTTCGTCTTGTCTAAGTTATGCACGGAGAACTTCTAACCCTTTAAAGGAATCCAGGATGAAGAGCACACAGGAAGGGCTTTGAGCTACTGTAGGCCCCATGTCTCCATCTGGGCTGTATACTCTCTACACCTTTATTCTTGGGTGAGTTGAAGGCCTTCAGTTCACCTTCACCTATCCCAAAACCAAGGTCATAATCTATGTTACCTTGTTGCAACATGAGGAAAGCACAGAAAGATAGGTACAGGAAATACTGCATACTAGAGGAACAGGAATCCCAAACTGCGACCCTTATAGGAATTATGCCACTGCTCATCTTTCCTTCTGCGCTCTAATTAGGCAGTAAAGACAGGAAGTGGGGTATGGATAGGCTGGCAGTAAATTTGCTGAATGATATCATGCTCAGGAGCACTGGAACCACTGCAGGAAGGGAAGCTAGGAGAAACTTGCCCCTTTGCCTTGAGAGCTCCCTCTGTAGAGCTCCTGGGGTGAGCTTGTAATGTGGATGTTTGGTGGGTTTGGGCTAAAGTTGGGCCTGGGAGCAGGTAGAGTTAGTCTAAGAGAGACAGCACAGAATCACTCTCCAATATCATTTTCTTCCTATCTCCCTTTATGTAAGTCATAGTTACACTACAGATCTCTCTATATAGAGGTCAGTAAACCCCCATTAATGATAATATAGATTTGCTTTATAAGGGTAGCGCATAAAGGCTATTTAGATTGATTGCAGTAAGCTGTGGAATGACAAGAGCAGAGTGAGGGAAGAGGAAGAATATTTAATTGATGCATTAGCTGGAGGAGCATTGAACAAGGATCCCAGAACGGAAGTGACATTTGGAAAGTAAATCAAGATGACATCCACAAAAAGACAACAGAGAGACCCTGCTGTTCCCAAGATTGCTGCTGCTGCTATTAGGACTCATGCCATTCAGCCAAGCAACTGCTGCTGTCTTTTGGGGAACCAATTTAGGATCTGCTTCAGCAGCTGTAATTTAAGAGTAAGGGCATCAGGAGTTGAAACTGGGAACTTGGCAGGCATGCCACAGAGAAGGAGATTTTTTCATGTGAATCACTAAGCTTTCACACTCCTGCCACAGCTCTTCTTTTCTTTGTCATATTTCCCCATCTAGGAGACACACAGAATAAGTGTGTCAAATGTGACTAGTGTATAACTAGCTGATTCTAAAATCACAATAATTTATCTTGAGCTGTACAGTTAGCTAGCTAAGGAGCTCCAGGACGTGACACAGGGCTTGATTCTGCAGCCCTTACCAATGATTCCATAGTGGTAACATCAAATGCAAAGCCCCTCTGAAATCCCAATTATGTATTAATGTACTTAAATATAGATTCAGATGCTTGGCTTCAGGCTTCCACCTGAAAGCTCTGGTTTATGAATCTTGCCAAAATCACAGACATCATAGGACAGTTAAGATTAGAAATACTCTTCTGATTTAACCCTTCAGAAAACATCCTTCTTTTCAAACTGTTTCTCCTTCGGTTACAACTGAAGCCTACAACCACTGAGAAGAACGAGAAACCACTATCACACCCAGGCTGATCCAAGAGTGTTTATAGGACTTTTCTGTGAGCTTGACTGACACACGTGAGCAATAAACACATTTCCAAAAGGAAAAAGTAATGTATTGAATTTCAGTAGCATTTTATGTACTAAGACATTAGACATACTTAGTTCGCCTAATATATCATGTAGTTGTGTCTATAGGACAAACTTACTGTGCAGGCCGGGAGCGACCCGAGCCCTTTTCGCGCTGCACGCGGGCTGTGGCCAGCAGCCCGGGCACGCCGGGGTGGAGAGGGAAGGCCTTCGAGCTGGAATTCGGCACGGACGCGTAACGGTAGTTTAAAAGATTGTTTGCTTACACCGAGATGGCAGTGGTGTAGGCTGGAAAGCTTGCTTAAGTTGCGGTTACAGACAGGAAAGAAGAGAGGCGGACAAGAGTTCTAGACTCGTGAACTCTAGCCCAATCCGGCTGAAGGCTCTGAACACGCGAACCCGTCGTGTCAGCCGAAGAAAGTACTCGTCCGGAAGAGCTCTGAATAAATTCACACGAAGTTTGCTAGGCTCCGTGGGTTCTTCTGCTCACTCATTCACACGAAGTTTGCTAGGCTCCGTGGGTCCAGTTCTTTTGCATGCGGGAAGGGATACGTCTGGATTGCGCTCGGCGACGAGGAGAGGCTAGAGGTTGATCAGACCTCTGTTGCCTGCTTTAAATGCACTGGGTCCGTAAGGATCCGCAGCGCTTAGAGATCTTCACACAGCGTGAAGTCTCCTCCTCCCTTGTTCGTGGAGTCCTCCAACTTGGGCGGAAACCACTCAAGCCTCTTATACGGCTAGCAAGCCAATTACTAGCCGCCACGTGTGAATAATTTAGAACTGGCCAATAATGGGACTCAAATTAGCATACAAATGGTGAGAACTCTTTGCAACGAGCATTTCTGTGCTGCAACAAAGAAATGCACCCTGCAAAGAAAGCTTCAAATTGGCGGGAAATTCTCCCTTGCACCGGGGTTCTCTTTTGCAGCAGAAAACTCCACCGTGCAAGGAAGCTGCAATTTAGCGGGGACAATTTAGCAGTGCCAAAGCACACACAAACAAAAATCACACCCTTTGGGTTGTGACACTTACCACCCCTGGAGGTAGCTACTATGGGCAGGTTGTCTCTTAAGCCAAAAACAATGCATCTGTCTCCATGCAGTGCTTGAGGTTGGCTATTAACACTGCTCAGTGACACTGCCAATTAGCCCACCCATATAGTTGCGGCGACATTGCTTCTTGTTTGGGACACAGCTCACCTGGAGTAGCACAATGTGCTTGGGGTCACCATCTCTGGGGTCAGTAGAAAGATGCTGTATAGATATAGCATTAGGTTCCTCAAATGGGTGCCTACTGTAGCTTTAATCACTGAAGTTTGAAATTAGCCATATGTTTCCAACTTGGAGAGGTCCTGTGTTTCACACTACTTTGTAGAGGACCATATCTTACCTATCTCTATTCACTGCTGCCTGTGGAATCAGAAAAAATATATGCCTTAAACTTTGACTATTTTAGTTATAAGATGACATAACCGCTTTGTGGAGAATTGCTGGCTCTGTATAGTAGAACAGATAAGAGAAAGTGTTTGTTCTTTGTAACTCCTCTGCAACTGCTTTGCTCACCGCGGCCTTGAAGATAGCAAAAAGTATGTACAACTCTGATTTGCAGGTGCAAGAAGGAGGTTTGTGAACTAACCTCGCCTCCCCCATTAGTTCCCATCCTGATTACAGCAAAGAAATAATGAAGTAATATTATAGCCGCTTTTCATGCTAATTTCACTATATGATCACGTGAGTTGTAAGCAACTGTTAAAAAGTATATAAGCCTCCTGATTTTGCTCTTGGGGGGGGACCCCTTCCAAGTGCTTGGGAAATCCATGTCACTTTGGAATCCCCCCCTACAGCTGTAGTTTCTTTTAAATAAAAGCTTCTGCTGACCTGACCCAAAAGTATGCTGCGTGTGTTTCCACGACAAACCGTTTTAAGAAAGTTCTTTTACAGATTCGAACTTCAGAGTGCGTGGTGGAGAAAGGCCCCGAGAAGGACAACATCACCGAAGAAATAAAGGCCTGATACGCGACTCTGCCATGACGCCCACTGAAGCCCTGATCATTCAGTTTTTTATTATGAATGTAATTATGTGTATATTTGTGTGTGCCGGTTATTATTTAATTTGATCCCTTGAGGACGAATTGCTTATGTTAGCTGATTTTGTATATGTTCGTTTAGTTCCACGAGCCGTTAACAGAGCTACTGATGGCCCGAGCGATGGGCATGAAGTATAATTCTATTATGCCTTCAGCATGGGGGGATGTCATAACCCAAAGGTATGATTTTGTGTGTGCTTCGGCAC
>NW_005842801.1:245149-247746 GCF_000455745.1 Alligator sinensis
TTTCTGGTGCTGGTTATGTTTGTTGTTAAAATTCTTTGTCCCTCCTGTATCTAAAAATGGCACTGATATCCTTATATATCACACTTGGGTATCTCAGTATCACCCAAGGGGGGTGGGAGAAAAATTTGTACTTGCAGATCTCCCGTACGGTGGCTCAAGCTGGAAATAAAAGTGACTGCTGGATATGCTCTCACAGCCCAGCGCACCTACAACAAGGAATCCCAATGATCGGAGTACCAATATCCCTCCGGCAATGGGGAACAATAAACGGCGGCTTCGTTAGACACTACTCGTTAGCTGCCCATCGGTCCGCTCCTAAAGAATGGAGGGCCGCCCCTGCTAACTGGATAATCTCCCCAAGAGTAGAGGCGCCTTTCTGTTACAGATCCAACAACACCGGAGCTTATAATAAAGCCACACCTGTAGGACACTACCCTCATTGCCTAACTACTCTAGATTATAGCCCCAATAGCACCAGTGGAATCCTGTTGGGTAATGTACCCTCTCTCAATTGTACAGGATTCATGGTCTACAACTTTTCTAAGGAACCTCATGTTGCTCTCATTGCAAACAGATCGGAATTTTACATTGACTCCAATTTTACTTCTTGTAATATATCTCGGTCCAGCAGGATAACAGCTGAACGTGGTCCGTCCTATACGATGCATATTAATCGAAAGTGCCGGATATGGCACAACACCTGTCGAGATTTGAGTACCCTTTCTGCCCCAGGCCTTTACTGGCTCTGCGGAAACAGGGCTCATAAAATCTTGCCCTGGAATTGGGTGGGGGCATGCACTCTTGGACGTGTTATCCCTGGTTTTGAAATGCATAGTACAATATATCTGGAACAAGTAAAAAATTTCAACCATCACATGAAAAGGGCGGTTAACCCCTTAGCTACCAGAAACACAGGGTTCCATCAATTTGTGAGAACCTTCATACCGTGGCTTGGAGTAAGAGAATTGGAACTAGCCATAATTAACATTTCAGCCACAATGGAAGCTATGGGAAATGCCACTGCGGATGCAATTCAGGCTCTGCAAGAAGAGATCTCCCAGATCTCACAAGTAACTATACAACACCGCGTAGCCCTAGATTACCTATTGGTATCCCAGGGAGGAGTATGTGCCTTAGTAAACTCCACCTGTTGTGTCTATGTCAATCAGGACATGCGAATTGAAACTGACATTCGTAAAATCCGAAGTCAGTTAAGGGTCTTACATCAAGTGGCCTCAGAGAATACTGACTGGGGTCTAGAAGAAATGTGGTCTTGGCTAACCTCCTGGCTCCCAGATTCCGGGGCCCTTGGCAAGAAAATCCTGTATGGAATATTGTTTGTCTTGATAGTTCTGATAATGTTTTATGTCTTAGTGCAACTGATCCTCTGCTGCGTGAAAGCCAGCAGGAGAAGCTTTAGCAAGGCAAGAAAACCCACAGCAGAGTCTAGAATAATGGTATTACAAAAGTGTGAGCAGATTAAAAAAAAACATGAAAGGCTGCATGATGAAATAGAGGGGCTCATGAGAATAAAAATTTAAGGGTAAAGTGAGACTAAATAGTCTCAAAGGGGGGGACTGTGGAATCAGAAAAAATATATGCCTTAAACTTTGACTATTTTAGTTATAAGATGACATAACCGCTTTGTGGAGAATTGCTGGCTCTGTATAGTAGAACAGATAAGAGAAAGTGTTTGTTCTTTGTAACTCCTCTGCAACTGCTTCGCTCACCGCGGCCTTGAAGATAGCAAAAAGTATGTACAACTCTGATTTGCAGGTGCAAGAAGGAGGTTTGTGAACTAACCTCGCCTCCCCCATTAGTTCCCATCCTGATTACAGCAAAGAAATAATGAAGTAATATTATAGCCGCTTTTCATGCTAATTTCACTATATGATCACGTGAGTTGTAAGCAACTGTTAAAAAGTATATAAGCCTCCTGATTTTGCTCTTGGGGGGGGACCCTTCCAAGTGCTTGCGAAATCCATGTCACTTTACAGCTGTAGTTTCTTTTAAATAAAAGCTTCTGCTGACCTGACCCAAAAGTATGCTGCGTGTGTTTCCACGACATGCCGGTAAATCAACACACATGTATAAATAAAGACCTAAACAGAAAACAAGACTCCAAATTCACCGAAGAAAAGAAGAGCCTTCAGATTTTAAGACAAACCTGGCAAAAAATATCACAAAGGACCAGAGAGAAAGTAGCAAAGTAGCAAAATTCAGAGTAAGTAACTAGGAGTATACACTCATTGGGTGTGTCCAGATGAGTGTGCATATGCCTCTTGCCCCATCTATGCAGGGGTCTAAAAAAACTGGAGTTTAAAAAAAACGGGGCAGGGCCATGCCCTGAGACAACTGGAGGCTGGGTCCTCCATGCAGATACTCTGGCTGCCAAAGCATCTCTATGGTTGGCCCTTTGCCCCTCACCCTGGTGCTGAAACACAAGGCCTGCCCATGCAGGGCAGGCAGCATGCTGCAGCACCAGGCCTCCAGTGCCAGTTAGTAAGGTGGGGGGGTTGGAGGAGGGGGGAGGGGACTATGGAGGGGATGCCCGCTGGCCCCACCCACTCCTCCAGTCCTCTGATCTCTGCCCCACC